>NW_026909113.1:0-228325 GCF_033115175.1 Lepus europaeus
CGCGGGCGCGCCCGACCCTGGAGCCCCCTGGCTGGCTGCAGCCACAGGGAACGGGGGTTCTGAGTTGGCAGCCCCCATTCCCGAAGCATCCACGGGCAGTTCCCCGAAGGGCTGACACCGGCTGCGCCTCAGCAGCCAGACAACCTCCCTCCCTCTGGTCGGGCACTGCAAGCCACACAGCCACTTGTGTCCGCTGTGTCCCTGGAGGCCGCAGCGCGTTTTGGGTTTTGGCGCGGACGGGCCCCTCTCAGCTTCCGTAGTCCATTTGCCCCGGAGCCTGCCAGACCACTGGCCCCAGAGGCGGGCCCTGCTGAGTCCCCGAGCGCCTCCTGAGTTCCTGCCACCACCCTTGGGCCGGGATGAGGTGCCACCTTGTGCGTAGAAGCCCTGCACACAGGCAAGAAGCCCCCCAGGCCCGCGGGCGCGCCCGACCCTGGAGCCCCCTGGCTGGCTGCAGCCACAGGGAACGGGGGTTCTGAGTTGGCAGCCCCCATTCCCGAAGCATCCACGGGCAGTTCCCCGAAGGGCTGACACCGGCTGCGCCTCAGCAGCCGGACAACCTCCCTCCCTCTGGTCGGGCACTGCAAGCCACACAGCCACTTGTGTCCCCTGTGTCCCTGGAGGCCGCAGCGCGTTTTGGGTTTTGGCGTGGACGGGCCGCTCTCGGCTTCCGTAGTCCATTTGCCCCCGGAGCCTGCCAGACCCCTGGCCCCATGGGCGGGCCCTGCTGAGTCCCCAAGCGCCTCCTGGGTTCCTACCACCACCCTTGGGCCGGGATGAAGTGCCACCTTGTGCGTAGAAGCCCTGCACACAGGCAAGAAGCCCCCCAGGCCCGCGGGCGCGCCCGACCCTGGAGCCCCCTGGCTGGCTGCAGCCACAGGGAACGGGGGTTCTGAGTTGGCAGCCCCCATTCCCGAAGCATCCACGGGCAGTTCCCCGAAGGGCTGACACCGGCTGCGCCTCAGCAGCCAGACAACCTCCCTCCCTCTGGTCGGGCACTGCAAGCCACACAGCCACTTGTGTCCCCTGTGTCCCTGGAGGCCGCAGCGCGTTTTGGGTTTTGGCGCGGACGGGCCCCTCTCGGCTTCCGTAGTCCATTTGCCCTGGAGCCTGCCAGACCCCTTGCCCCAGGGGCGGGCCCTGCTGAGTCCGCGAGCGCCTCCTGGGTTCCTGCCACCACCCTTGGGCCGGGATGAGGTGCCACCTTGTGCGTAGAAGCCCTGCACACAGGCAAGAAGCCCCCCAGGCCCGCGGGCGCGCCCTAACCTGGAGCCCCCTGGCTGGCTGCAGCCACAGGGAACGGGGGTTCTGAGTTGGCAGCCCCCATTCCCGAAGCATCCACGGGCAGTTCCCCGAAGGGCTGACACCGGCTGCGCCTCAGCAGCCAGACAACCTCCCTCCCTCTGGTCGGGCACTGCAAGCCACACAGCCACTTGTGTCCCCTGTGTCCCTGGAGGCCGCAGCGCGTTTTGGGTTTTGGCGCGGACGGGCCCCTCTCAGCTTCCGTAGTCCATTTGCCCCCGGAGCCTGCCAGACCCCTGGCCCCATGGGCGGGCCCTGCTGAGTCCCCAAGCGCCTCCTGGGTTCCTACCACCACCCTTGGGCCGTGATGAAGTGCCACCTTG
This sequence comes from Lepus europaeus, assembly GCF_033115175.1. Classification (NCBI taxonomy): domain Eukaryota; kingdom Metazoa; phylum Chordata; class Mammalia; order Lagomorpha; family Leporidae; genus Lepus; species Lepus europaeus. Next base: position 1,626 of record NW_026909113.1, read on the forward strand.
TACGTAGAAGCCCTGCACACAGGCAAGAAGCCCCCCAGGCCCGCGGGCGCGCCCGACCCTGGAGCCCCCTGGCTGGCTGCAGCCACAGGGAACGGGGGTTCTGAGTTGGCAGCCCCCATTCCCGAAGCATCCACGGGCAGTTCCCCGAAGGGCTGACACCGGCTGCGCCTCAGCAGCCAGACAACCTCCCTCCCTCTGGTCGGGCACTGCAAGCCACACAGCCACTTGTGTCCCCTGTGTCCCTGGAGGCCGCAGCGCGTTTTGGGTTTTGGCGCGGACGGGCCGCTCTCGGCTTCCGTAGTCCATTGGCCCCCGGAGCCTGCCAGACCCCTGGCCCCAGGGGCAGGCCCTGCTGAGTCCCCGAGCACCTCCTGAGTTCCTGCCACCACCCTTGGGCCGGGATGAGGTGCCACCTTGTGCGTAGAAGCCCTGCACACAGGCAAGAAGCCACCCAGGCCCGCGGGCGCGCCCGACCCTGGAGCCCCCTGGCTGGCTGCAGCCACAGGGAACGGGGGTTCTGAGTTGGCAGCCCCCATTCCCGAAGCATCCACGGGCAGTTCCCCGAAGGGCTGACACCGGCTGCGCCTCAGCAGCCAGACAACCTCCCTCCCTCTGGTCGGGCACTGCAAGCCACACAGCCACTTGTGTCCCCTGTGTCCCTGGAGGCCGCAGCGCGTTTTGGGTTTTGGCGCGGACGGGCCCCTCTCGGCTTCCGTAGTCCATTTGCCCTGGAGCCTGCCAGACCCCTTGCCCCAGGGGCGGGCCCTGCTGAGTCCGCGAGCGCCTCCTGGGTTCCTGCCACCACCCTTGGGCCGGGATGAGGTGCCACCTTGTGCGTAGAAGCCCTGCACACAGGCAAGAAGCCCCCCAGGCCCGCGGGCGCGCCCTAACCTGGAGCCCCCTGGCTGGCTGCAGCCACAGGGAACGGGGGTTCTGAGTTGGCAGCCCCCATTCCCGAAGCATCCACGGGCAGTTCCCCGAAGGGCTGACACCGGCTGCGCCTCAGCAGCCAGACAACCTCCCTCCCTCTGGTCGGGCACTGCAAGCCACACAGCCACTTGTGTCCCCTGTGTCCCTGGAGGCCGCAGCGCGTTTTGGGTTTTGGCGCGGACGGGCCCCTCTCAGCTTCCGTAGTCCATTTGCCCCCGGAGCCTGCCAGACCCCTGGCCCCATGGGCGGGCCCTGCTGAGTCCCCAAGCGCCTCCTGGGTTCCTACCACCACCCTTGGGCCGTGATGAAGTGCCACCTTGTACGTAGAAGCCCTGCACACAGGCAAGAAGCCCCCCAGGCCCGCGGGCGCGCCCGACCCTGGAGCCCCCTGGCTGGCTGCAGCCACAGGGAACGGGGGTTCTGAGTTGGCAGCCCCCATTCCCGAAGCATCCACGGGCAGTTCCCCGAAGGGCTGACACCGGCTGCGCCTCAGCAGCCAGACAACCTCCCTCCCTCTGGTCGGGCACTGCAAGCCACACAGCCACTTGTGTCCCCTGTGTCCCTGGAGGCCGCAGCGCGTTTTGGGTTTTGGCGCGGACGGGCCGCTCTCGGCTTCCGTAGTCCATTGGCCCCCGGAGCCTGCCAGACCCCTGGCCCCAGGGGCAGGCCCTGCTGAGTCCCCGAGCACCTCCTGAGTTCCTGCCACCACCCTTGGGCCGGGATGAGGTGCCACCTTGTGCGTAGAAGCCCTGCACACAGGCAAGAAGCCACCAAGGCCCGCGGGCGCGCCCGACCCTGGAGCCCCCTGGCTGGCTGCAGCCACAGGGAACGGGGGTTCTGAGTTGGCAGCCCCCATTCCCGAAGCATCCACGGGCAGTTCCCCGAAGGGCTGACACCGGCTGCGCCTCAGCAGCCAGACAACCTCCCTCCCTCTGGTCGGGCACTGCAAGCCACACAGCCACTTGTCCCCTGTGTCCCTGGAGGCCGCAGCGCGTTTTGGGTTTTGGCGCGGACGGGCCCCTCTCGGCTTCCGTAGTCCATTTGCCCCGGAGCCTGCCAGACCCCTTGCCCCAGGGGCGGGCCCTGCTGAGTCCCCGAGTGCCTCCTGAGTTCCTGCCACCACCCTTGTGCCGGGATGTGGTGCCACCTTGTGCGTAGAAGCCCTGCACACAGGCAAGAAGCCCCTAGGCCCGCGGGCGCGCCCGACCCTGGAGCCCCCTGGCTGGCTGCAGCCACAGGGAACGGGGGTTCTGAGTTGGCAGCCCCCATTCCCGAAGCATCCACGGGCAGTTCCCCGAAGGGCTGACACCGGCTGCGCCTCAGCAGCCAGACAACCTCCCTCCCTCTGGTCGGGCACTGCAAGCCACACAGCCACTTGTGTCCCCTTTGTCCCTGGAGGCCGCAGCGCGTTTTGGGTTTTGGCACGGACGGGCCCCTCTCGGCTTCCGTAGTCCATTTGCCCTGGAGCCTGCCAGAACCCTGGCCCCAGGGGCGGGCCCTGCTGAGTCCGCGAGCTCCTCCTGGGTTCCTGCCACCACCCTTGGGCCGGGATGAGGTGCCACCTTGTGCGTAGAAGCCCTGCACACAGGCAAGAAGCCCCCCAGGCCCGCGGGCGCGCCCGACCCTGGAGCCCCCTGGCTGGCTGCAGCCACAGGGAACGGGGGTTCTGAGTTGGCAGCCCCCATTCCCGAAGCATCCACGGGCAGCTCCCCGAAGGGCTGACACCGGCTCTGCCTCTGCAGCCAGACAACCTCCCTCCCTCTGGTCGGGCACTGCAAGCCACACAGCCACTTGTGTCCCCTGTGTCCCTGGAGGCCGCAGCGCGTTTTGGGTTTTGGCGCGGACGGGCCCCTCTCGGCTTCCGTAGTCCATTTGCCCCCGGAGCCTGCCAGACCCCTGGACCCAGGGGCGGGCCCTGCTGAGTCCCCGAGCGCCTCCTGGGTTCCTGCCACCACCCTTGGGCCGGGATGAGGTGCCACCTTGTGCATAGAAGCCCTGCACACAGGCAAGAAGCCCCCCAGGCCCGCGGGCGCGCCCGACCCTGGAGCCCCCTGGCTGGCTGCAGCCACAGGGAACGGGGGTTCTGAGTTGGCAGCCCCCATTCCCGAAGCATCCACGGGCAGTTCCCCGAAGGGCTGACACCGGCTGCGCCTCAGCAGCCAGACAACCTCCCTCCCTCTGGTCGGGCACTGCAAGCCACACAGCCACTTGTGTCCCCTGTGTCCCTGGAGGCCGCAGCGCGTTTTGGGTTTTGGCGCGGACGGGCCCCTCTCGGCTTCCGTAGTCCATTGGCCCCCGGAGCCTGCCAGACCCCTGGCCCCAGAGGCGGGCCCTGCTGAGTCCCCGAGCGCCTCCTGAGTTCCTGCCACCACCCTTGGTCCGGGATGAGGTGCCACCTTGTGCGTAGAAGCCCTGCACACAGGCAAGAAGCCCCCCAGGCCCGCGGGCGCGCCCGACCCTGGAGCCCCCTGGCTGGCTGCAGCCACAGGGAACGGGGGTTCTGAGTTGGCAGCCCCCATTCCCGAAGCATCCACGGGCAGTTCCCCGAAGGGCTGACACCGGCTGCGCCTCAGCAGCCAGACAACCTCCCTCCCTCTGGTCGGGCACTGCAAGCCACACAGCCACTTGTGTCCCCTTTGTCCCTGGAGGCCGCAGCGCGATTTGGGTTTTGGCGCGGACGGGCCCCTCTCGGCTTCCGTAGTCCATTTGCCCCCGGAGCCTGCCAGACCCCTGGCCCCATGGGCGGGCCCTGCTGAGTCCCCAAGCGCCTCCTGGGTTCCTACCACCACCCTTGGGCCGGGATGAAGTGCCACCTTGTGCGTAGAAGCCCTGCACACAGGCAAGAAGCCCCCCAGGCCCGCGGGCGCGCCCGACCCTGGAGCCCCCTGGCTGGCTGCAGCCACAGGGAACGGGGGTTCTGAGTTGGCAGCCCCCATTCCCGAAGCATCCACGGGCAGTTCCCCGAAGGGCTGACACCGGCTGCGCCTCAGCAGCCAGACAACCTCCCTCCCTCTGGTCGGGCACTGCAAGCCACACAGCCACTTGTGTCCCCTGTGTCCCTGGAGGCCGCAGCGCGTTTTGGGTTTTGGCGCGGACGGGCCGCTCTCGGCTTCCGGAGTCCATTGGCCCCCGGAGCCTGCCAGACCCCTGGCCCCAGGGGCAGGCCCTGCTGAGTCCCCGAGCGCCTCCTGAGTTCCTGCCACCACCCTTGGGCCGGGATGAGGTGCCACCTTGTGCGTAGAAGCCCTGCACACAGGCAAGAAGCCCCCCAGGCCCGCGGGCGCGCCCGACCCTGGAGCCCCCTGGCTGGCTGCAGCCACAGGGAACGGGGGTTCTGAGTTGGCAGCCCCCATTCCCGAAGCATCCACGGGCAGTTCCCCGAAGGGCTGACACCGGCTGCGCCTCAGCAGCCAGACAACCTCCCTCCCTCTGGTCGGGCACTGCAAGCCACACAGCCACTTGTGTCCCCTGTGTCCCTGGAGGCCGCAGCGCGTTTTGGGTTTTGGCGCGGACGGGCCCCTCTCGGCTTCCGTAGTCCATTTGCCCCGGAGCCTGCCAGACCCCTTGCCCCAGGGGCGGGCCCTGCTGAGTCCCCGAGTGCCTCCTGAGTTCCTGCCACCACCCTTGTGCCGGGATGTGGTGCCACCTTGTGCGTAGAAGCCCTGCACACAGGCAAGAATCCCCTAGGCCCGCGGGCGCGCCCGACCCTGGAGCCCCCTGGCTGGCTGCAGCCACAGGGAACGGGGGTTCTGAGTTGGCAGCCCCCATTCCCGAAGCATCCACGGGCAGTTCCCCGAAGGGCTGACACCGGCTGCGCCTCAGCAGCCGGACAACCTCCCTCCCTCTGGTCGGGCACTGCAAGCCACACAGCCACTTGTGTCCCCTGTGTCCCTGGAGGCCGCAGCGCGTTTTGGGTTTTGGCGCGGACGGGCCGCTCTTGGTTTCCGTAGTCCATTTGCACCCGGAGCCTGCCAGACCCCTGGCCCCATGGGCGGGCCCTGCTGATTCCCCGAGCGCCTCCTGGGTTCCTACCACCACCCTTGGGCCGGGATGAGGTGCCACCTTGTGCGTAGAAGCCCTGCACACAGGCAAGAAGCCACCAAGGCCCGCGGGCGCGCCCGACCCTGGAGCCCCCTGGCTGGCTGCAGCCACAGGGAACGGGGGTACTGAGTTGGCAGCCCCCATTCCCGAAGCATCCACGGGCAGTTCCCCGAAGGGCTGACACCGGCTGCGCCTCAGCAGCCAGACAACCTCCCTCCCTCTGGTCGAGCACTGCAAGCCACACAGCCACTTGTGTCCCCTGTGTCCCTGGAGGCCGCAGCGCGTTTTGGGTTTTGGCGCGGACGGGCCCCTCTCGGCTTCCGTAGTCCATTTGCCCCCGGAGCCTGCCAGACCGCTGGCCCAGGGGCGGGCCCTGCTGAGTCCCCGAGCGCCTCCTGGGTTCCTGCCACCACCCTTGGGCCGGGATGTGGTGCCACCTTGTGCGTAGAAGCCCTGCACACAGGCAAGAAGCCCCTAGGCCCGCGGGCGCGCCCGACCCTGGAGCCCCCTGGCTGGCTGCAGCCACAGGGAACGGGGGTTCTGAGTTGGCAGCCCCCATTCCCGAAGCATCCACGGGCAGTTCCCCGAAGGGCTGACACCGGCTGCGCCTCAGCAGCCAGACAACCTCCCTCCCTCTGGTCGGGCACTGCAAGCCACACAGCCACTTGTGTCCCCTTTGTCCCTGGAGGCCGCAGCGCGTTTTGGGTTTTGGCACGGACGGGCCCCTCTCGGCTTCCGTAGTCCATTTGCCCTGGAGCCTGCCAGAACCCTGGCCCCAGGGGCGGGCCCTGCTGAGTCCGCGAGCTCCTCCTGGGTTCCTGCCACCACCCTTGGGCCGGGATGAGGTGCCACCTTGTGCGTAGAAGCCCTGCACACAGGCAAGAAGCCCCCCAGGCCCGCGGGCGCGCCCGACCCTGGAGCACCCTGGCTGGCTGCAGCCACAGGGAACGGGGGTTCTGAGTTGGCAGCCCCCATTCCCGAAGCATCCACGGGCAGCTCCCCGAAGGGCTGACACCGGCTGTGCCTCTGCAGCCAGACAACCTCCCTCCCTCTGGTCGGGCACTGCAAGCCACACAGCCACTTGTGTCCCCTGTGTCCCTGGAGGCCGCAGCGCGTTTTGGGTTTTGGCGCGGACGGGCCCCTCTCAGCTTCCGTAATCCATTTGCCCCCGGAGCCTGCCAGACCCCTGGACCCAGGGGCGGGCCCTGCTGAGTCCCCGAGCGCCTCCTGAGTTCCTGCCACCACCCTTGGGCCGGGATGAGGTGCCACCTTGTGCGTAGAAGCCCTGCACACAGGCAAGAAGCCCCCCAGGCCCGCGGGCGCGCCCGACCCTGGAGCCCCCTGGCTGGCTGCAGCCACAGGGAACGGGGGTTCTGAGTTGGCAGCCCCCATTCCCGAAGCATCCACGGGCAGTTCCCCGAAGGGCTGACACCGGCTGCGCCTCAGCAGCCAGACAACCTCCCTCCCTCTGGTCGGGCACTGCAAGCCACACAGCCACTTGTGTCCCCTGTGTCCCTGGAGGCCACAGCGCGTTTTGGGTTTTGGCGCGGACGGGCCCCTCTCAGCTTCCGTAGTCCATTTGCCCCGGAGCCTGCCAGACCCCTGGCCCCAGAGGCGGGCCCTGCTGAGTCCCCGAGCGCCTCCTGAGTTCCTGCCACCACCCTTGGGCCGGGATGAGGTGCCACCTTGTGCGTAGAAGCCCTGCACACAGGCAAGAAGCCCCCCAGGCCCGCGGGCGCGCCCGACCCTGGAGCCCCCTGGCTGGCTGCAGCCACAGGGAACGGGGGTTCTGAGTTGGCAGCCCCCATTCCCGAAGCATCCACGGGCAGTTCCCCGAAGGGCTGACACCGGCTGCGCCTCAGCAGCCAGACAACCTCCCTCCCTCTGGTCGGGCACTGCAAGCCACACAGCCACTTGTGTCCCCTTTGTCCCTGGAGGCCGCAGCGCGTTTTGGGTTTTGGCGCGGACTGGCCCCTCTCGGCTTCCGTAGTCCATTTGCCCCGGAGCCTGCCAGACCCCTGGCCCCAGAGGTGGGCCCTGCTGAGTCCCCGAGCGCCTCCTGAGTTTCTGCCACCACCCTTGGGCCGGGATGAGGTGCCACCTTGTGCGTAGAAGCCCTGCACACAGGCAAGAAGCCCCCCAGGCCCGCGGGCGCGCCCGACCCTGGAGCCCCCTGGCTGGCTGCAGCCACAGGGAACGGGGGTTCTGAGTTGGCAGCCCCCATTCCCGAAGCATCCACGGGCAGTTCCCCTAAGGGCTGACACCGGCTGCGCCTCAGCAGCCAGACAACCTCCCTCCCTCTGGTCGGGCACTGCAAGCCACACAGCCACTTGTGTCCCCTGTGTCCCTGGAGGCCGCAGCGCGTTTTGGGTTTTGGCGCGGACGGGCCCCTCTCGGCTTCCGTAGTCCATTTGCCCTGGAGCCTGCCAGACCCCTTGCCCCAGGGGCGGGCCCTGCTGAGTCCCCGAGTGCCTCCTGAGTTCCTGCCACCACCCTTGGGCCGGGATGTGGTGCCACCTTGTGCGTAGAAGCCCTGCACACAGGCAAGAAGCCCCTAGGCCCGCGGGCGCGCCCGACCCTGGAGCCCCCTGGCTGGCTGCAGCCACAGGGAACGGGGGTTCTGAGTTGGCAGCCCCCATTCCCGAAGCATCCACGGGCAGTTCCCCGAAGGGCTGACACCGGCTGCGCCTCAGCAGCCGGACAACCTCCCTCCCTCTGGTCGGGCACTGCAAGCCACACAGCCACTTGTGTCCCCTGTGTCCCTGGAGGCCGCAGCGCGTTTTGGGTTTTGGCGCGGACGGGCCGCTCTTGGTTTCCGTAGTCCATTTGCACCCGGAGCCTGCCAGACCCCTGGCCCCATGGGCGGGCCCTGCTGAGTCCGCGAGCTCCTCCTGGGTTCCTGCCACCACCCTTGGGCCGGGATGAGGTGCCACCTTGTGCGTAGAAGCCCTGCACACAGGCAAGAAGCCCCCCAGGCCCGCGGGCGCGCCCGACCCAGGAGCACCCTGGCTGGCTGCAGCCACAGGGAACGGGGGTTCTGAGTTGGCAGCCCCCATTCCCGAAGCATCCACGGGCAGCTCCCCGAAGGGCTGACACCGGCTGTGCCTCTGCAGCCAGACAACCTCCCTCCCTCTGGTCGGGCACTGCAAGCCACACAGCCACTTGTGTCCCCTGTGTCCCTGGAGGCCGCAGCGCGTTTTGGGTTTTGGCGCGGACGGGCCCCTCTCGGCTTCCGTAGTCCATTTGCCCCCGGAGCCTGCCAGACCCCTGGACCCAGGGGCGGGCCCTGCTGAGTCCCCGAGCGCCTCCTGGGTTCCTGCCACCACCCTTGGGCCGGGATGAAGTGCCACCTTGTGCGTAGAAGCCCTGCACACAGGCAAGAAGCCCCCCAGGCCCGCGGGCGCGCCCGACCCTGGAGCCCCCTGGCTGGCTGCAGCCACAGGGAACGGGGGTTCTGAGTTGGCAGCCCCCATTCCCGAAGCATCCACGGGCAGTTCCCCGAAGGGCTGACACCGGCTGCGCCTCAGCAGCCAGACAACCTCCCTCCCTCTGGTCGGGCACTGCAAGCCACACAGCCACTTGTGTCCCCTGTGTCCCTGGAGGCCGCAGCGCGTTTTGGGTTTTGGCGCGGACGGGCCCCTCTCGGCTTCCGTAGTCCATTTGCCCCGGAGCCTGCCAGACCCCTTGCCCCAGGGGCGGGCCCTGCTGAGTCCCCGAGTGCCTCCTGAGTTCCTGCCACCACCCTTGGGCCGGGATGAGGTGTCACCTTGTGCGTAGAAGCCCTGCACACAGGCAAGAAGACCCCCAGGCCCTCGGGCTCGCCCGACCCTGGAGCCCCCTGGCTGGCTGCAGCAACAGGGAATGGGGGTTCTGAGTTGGCAGCCCCCATTCCCGAAGCATCCACGGGCAGTTCCCCGAAGGGCTGACACCGGCTGCGCCTCAGCAGCCAGACAACCTCCCTCCCTCTGGTCGGGCACTGCAAGCCACACAGCCACTTGTGTCCCCTGTGTCCCTGGAGGCCGCAGCGCGTTTTGGGTTTTGGCGCGGACGGGCCCCTCTCGGCTTCCGTAGTCCATTTGCCCCCGGAGCCTGCCAGACCGCTGGCCCCAGGGGCAGGCCCTGCTGAGTCCCTGAGCGCCACCTGGGTTCCTGCCACCACACTTGGGCCGGGATGAGGTGCCACCTTGTGCGTAGAAGCCCTGCACACAGGCAAGAAGCCCCCCAGGCCCGCGGGCGCGCCCGACCCTGGAGCCCCCTGGCTGGCTGCAGCCACAGGGAACGGGGGTTCTGAGTTGGCAGCCCCCATTCCCGAAGCATCCACGGGCAGTTCCCCGAAGGGCTGACACCGGCTGCGCCTCAGCAGCCAGACAACCTCCCTCCCTCTGGTCGGGCACTGCAAGCCACACAGCCACTTGTGTCCCCTGTGTCCCTGGAGGCCGCAGCGCGTTTTGGGTTTTGGCGCGGACGGGCCCCTCTCGGCTTCCGTAGTCCATTTGCCCCGGAGCCTGCCAGACCCCTTGCCCCAGGGGCGGGCCCTGCTGAGTCCCCGAGTGCCTCCTGAGTTCCTGCCACCACCCTTGGGCCGGGATGAGGTGTCACCTTGTGCGTAGAAGCCCTGCACACAGGCAAGAAGACCCCCAGGCCCTCGGGCTCGCCCGACCCTGGAGCCCCCTGGCTGGCTGCAGCAACAGGGAATGGGGGTTCTGAGTTGGCAGCCCCCATTCCCGAAGCATCCACGGGCAGTTCCCCGAAGGGCTGACACCGGCTGCGCCTCAGCAGCCAGACAACCTCCCTCCCTCTGGTCGGGCACTGCAAGCCACACAGCCACTTGTGTCCCCTGTGTCCCTGGAGGCCGCAGCGCGTTTTGGGTTTTGGCGCGGACGGGCCCCTCTCGGCTTCCGTAGTCCATTTGCCCCCGGAGCCTGCCAGACCGCTGGCCCCAGGGGCAGGCCCTGCTGAGTCCCTGAGCGCCACCTGGGTTCCTGCCACCACACTTGGGCCGGGATGAGGTGCCACCTTGTGCGTAGAAGCCCTGCACACAGGCAAGAAGCCCCCCAGGCCCGCGGGCGCGCCCGACCCTGGAGCCCCCTGGCTGGCTGCAGCCACAGGGAACGGGGGTTCTGAGTTGGCAGGCCCCATTCCCGAAGCATCCACGGGCACTTCCCGAAGGGCTGACACCTGCTGCGCCTCAGCAGCCAGCCAACCTCCCTCCCTCTGGTCGGGCACTGCACGCCACACAGCCACTTGTGTCCCCTGTGTCCCTCCCTGGAGGCCGCAGCGCGTTTTGGGTTTTGGCGCGGACGGGCCCCTCTCGGCTTCCGTAGTCCATTTGCCCCCGGAGCCTGCCAGACCCCTGGCTCTAGGAGGCTGCCCAGGGGCGCTACCAACAGCCCCCAGGTGCTGGCTAGCCGCAGCAGCCGGCCAAGGGGGAGCACACACACCTGCAGGTGTCCCCAGGCCGCGCACACACGGACTGCCCCGCGCTTCCTGGCCTTGCAAATAGGCCCCCCGGGAAGCCCCGCCCGCCCTAGGGGCTTGTAGGGCAGGGCCTACACAAGGTGGGTGAGTGGGGAGGGCTGCTGCTGGCACACACCCACTCCTGAAGCCCACTGGGGCAGTCCAAGGGCGAGGAGCTCGGAGCTCGGTCAGGGCTGTCCCAGCAGAACTTTTTGAGGGTGGACGGACACGCCCGCGGGCAATCAGGTGTTGCGGGCAGGCCCCGGGGGCAGGCCCTGCTGAGTCCCCGAGCGCCACCTGGGTTCCTGCCACCACCCTTGGGCCGGGATGAGGTGCCACCTTGTGCATAGAAGCCCTGCACACAGGCAAGAAGCCCCCCAGGCCCGCGGCGCACCCAATCCTGGAGCCCCCTGGCCGGATGCAGCCACAGGGAACGGGGGTTCTGAGTTGGCAGGCCCCATTCCCGAAGCATCCACGGGCACTTCCCGAAGGGCTGACACCTGCTGCGCCTCAGCAGCCAGCCAACCTCCCTCCCTCTGGTCGGGCACTGCACGCCACACAGCCACTTGTGTCCCCTGTGTCCCTCCCTGGAGGCCGCAGCACGTTTTGGGTTTTGGCGCGGACGGGCCCCTCTCGGCTTCCGTAGTCCATTTGACCCCGGAGCCTGCCAGACCGCTGGCCCCAGGGGCGGGCCCTGCTGAGTCCCCGAGCACCTCCTGGGTTCCTGCCACCACCCTTGGGCCGGGATGAGGTGCCACCTTGTGCGTAGAAGCCCTGCACACAGGCAAGAAGTCCCCCAGTCCCGCGGGCGCGCCCGACCCTGGAGCCCCCTGGCTGGCTGCAGCCACAGGGAACGGGGGTTCTGAGTTGGCAGCCCCCATTCCCGAAGCATCCACGGGCAGTTCCCCGAAGGGCTGACACCGGCTGCGCCTCAGCAGCCAGACAACCTCCCTCCCTCTGGTCGGGCACTGCAAGCCACACAGCCACTTGTGTCCCCTGTGTCCCTGGAGGCCGCAGCGCGTTTTGGGTTTTGGCGCGGACGGGCCCCTCTCAGCTTCCGTAGTCCATTTGCCCCGGAGCCTGCCAGACCCCTGGCCCCAGAGGCGGGCCCTGCTGAGTCCCCGAGCGCCTCCTGAGTTCCTGCCACCACCCTTGGGCCGGGATGAGGTGCCACCTTGTGCGTAGAAGCCCTGCACACAGGCAAGAAGCCCCCCAGGCCCGCGGGCGCGCCCGACCCTGGAGCCCCCTGGCTGGCTGCAGCCACAGGGAACGGGGGTTCTGAGTTGGCAGCCCCCATTCCCGAAGCATCCACGGGCAGTTCCCCGAAGGGCTGACACTGGCTGCGCCTCAGCAGCCAGACAACCTCCCTCCCTCTGGTCGGGCACTGCAAGCCACACAGCCACTTGTGTCCCCTGTGTCCCTGGAGGCCGCAGCGCGTTTTGGGTTTTGGCGCGGACGGGCCGCTCTTGGTTTCCGTAGTCCATTTGCACCCGGAGCCTGCCAGACCCCTGGCCCCATGGGCGGGCCCTGCTGATTCCCCGAGCGCCTCCTGGGTTCCTACCACCACCCTTGGGCAGGGATGAGGTGCCACCTTGTGCGTAGAAGCCCTGCACACAGGCAAGAAGCCCCCAAGGCCCGCGGGCGCGCCCGACCCTGGAGCACCCTGGCTGGCTGCAGCCACAGGGAACGGGGGTACTGAGTTGGCAGCCCCCATTCCCGAAGCATCCACGGGCAGTTCCCCGAAGGGCTGACACCGGCTGCGCCTCAGCAGCCAGACAACCTCCCTCCCTCTGGTCGAGCACTGCAAGCCACACAGCCACTTGTGTCCCCTGTGTCCCTGGAGGCCGCAGCACGTTTTGGGTTTTGGCGCGGACGGGCCCCTCTCGGCTTCCGTAGTCCATTTGCCCCCGGAGCCTGCCAGACCGCTGGCCCAGTGGCGGGCCCTGCTGAGTCCCCGAGCGCCTCCTGGGTTCCTGCCACCACCCTTGGGCCGGGATGTGGTGCCACCTTGTGCGTAGAAGCCCTGCACACAGGCAAGAAGCCCCTAGGCCCGCGGGCGCGCCCGACCCTGGAGCCCCCTGGCTGGCTGCAGCCACAGGGAACGGGGGTTCTGAGTTGGCAGCCCCCATTCCCGAAGCATCCACGGGCAGTTCCCCGAAGGGCTGACACCGGCTGCGCCTCAGCAGCCAGACAACCTCCCTCCCTCTGGTCGGGCACTGCAAGCCACACAGCCACTTGTGTCCCCTTTGTCCCTGGAGGCCGCAGCGCATTTTGGGTTTTGGCACGGACGGGCCCCTCTCGGCTTCCGTAGTCCATTTGCCCTGGAGCCTGCCAGAACCCTGGCCCCAGGGGCGGGCCCTGCTGAGTCCGCGAGCTCCTCCTGGGTTCCTGCCACCACCCTTGGGCCGGGATGAGGTGCCACCTTGTGCGTAGAAGCCCTGCACACAGGCAAGAAGCCCCCCAGGCCCGCGGGCGCGCCCGACCCTGGAGCACCCTGGCTGGCTGCAGCCACAGGGAACGGGGGTTCTGAGTTGGCAGCCCCCATTCCCGAAGCATCCACGGGCAGCTCCCCGAAGGGCTGACACCGGCTGTGCCTCTGCAGCCAGACAACCTCCCTCCCTCTGGTCGGGCACTGCAAGCCACACAGCCACTTGTGTCCCCTGTGTCCCTGGAGGCCGCAGCGCGTTTTGGGTTTTGGCGCGGACGGGCCCCTCTCAGCTTCCGTAGTCCATTTGCCCCCGGAGCCTGCCAGACCCCTGGACCCAGGGGCGGGCCCTGCTGAGTCCCCGAGCGCCTCCTGGGTTCCTGCCACCACCCTTGGGCCGGGATGAGGTGCCACCTTGTGCGTAGAAGCCCTGCACACAGGCAAGAAGCCCCCCAGGCCCGCGGGCGCGCCCGACCCTGGAGCCCCCTGGCTGGCTGCAGCCACAGGGAACGGGGGTTCTGAGTTGGCAGCCCCCATTCCCGAAGCATCCACGGGCAGTTCCCCGAAGGGCTGACACCGGCTGCGCCTCAGCAGCCAGACAACCTCCCTCCCTCTGGTCGAGCACTGCAAGCCACACAGCCACTTGTGTCCCCTGTGTCCCTGGAGGCCGCAGCGCGTTTTGGGTTTTGGCGCGGACGGGCCCCTCTCGGCTTCCGTAGTCCATTTGCCCCCGGAGCCTGCCAGACCGCTGGCCCAGTGGCGGGCCCTGCTGAGTCCCCGAGCGCCTCCTGGGTTCCTGCCACCACCCTTGGGCCGGGATGTGGTGCCACCTTGTGCGTAGAAGCCCTGCACACAGGCAAGAAGCCCCTAGGCCCGCGGGCGCGCCCGACCCTGGAGCCCCCTGGCTGGCTGCAGCCACAGGGAACGGGGGTTCTGAGTTGGCAGCCCCCATTCCCGAAGCATCCACGGGCAGTTCCCCGAAGGGCTGACACCGGCTGCGCCTCAGCAGCCAGACAACCTCCCTCCCTCTGGTCGGGCACTGCAAGCCACACAGCCACTTGTGTCCCCTTTGTCCCTGGAGGCCGCAGCGCGTTTTGGGTTTTGGCACGGACGGGCCCCTCTCGGCTTCCGTAGTCCATTTGCCCTGGAGCTTGCCAGAACCCTGGCCCCAGGGGCGGGCCCTGCTGAGTCCGCGAGCTCCTCCTGGGTTCCTGCCACCACCCTTGGGCCGGGATGAGGTGCCACCTTGTGCGTAGAAGCCCTGCACACAGGCAAGAAGCCCCCCAGGCCCGCGGGCGCGCCCGACCCTGGAGCACCCTGGCTGGCTGCAGCCACAGGGAACGGGGGTTCTGAGTTGGCAGCCCCCATTCCCGAAGCATCCACGGGCAGCTCCCCGAAGGGCTGACACCGGCTGTGCCTCTGCAGCCAGACAACCTCCCTCCCTCTGGTCGGGCACTGCAAGCCACACAGCCACTTGTGTCCCCTGTGTCCCTGGAGGCCGCAGCGCGTTTTGGGTTTTGGCGCGGACGGGCCCCTCTCATCTTCCGTAGTCCATTTGCCCCCGGAGCCTGCCAGACCCCTGGACCCAGGGGCGGGCCCTGCTGAGTCCCCGAGCGCCTCCTGGGTTCCTGCCACCACCCTTGGGCCGGGATGAGGTGCCACCTTGTGCGTAGAAGCCCTGCACACAGGCAAGAAGCCCCCCAGGCCCGCGGGCGCGCCCGACCCTGGAGCCCCCTGGCTGGCTGCAGCCACAGGGAACGGGGGTTCTGAGTTGGCAGCCCCCATTCCCGAAGCATCCACGGGCAGTTCCCCGAAGGGCTGACACCGGCTGCGCCTCAGCAGCCAGACAACCTCCCTCCCTCTGGTCGGGCACTGCAAGCCACACAGCCACTTGTGTCCCCTGTGTCCCTGGAGGCCGCAGCGCGTTTTGGGTTTTGGCGCGGACGGGCCCCTCTCAGCTTCCGTAGTCCATTTGCCCCGGAGCCTGCCAGACCCCTGGCCCCAGAGGCGGGCCCTGCTGAGTCCCCGAGCGCCTCCTGAGTTCCTGCCACCACCCTTGGGCCGGGATGAGGTGCCACCTTGTGCGTAGAAGCCCTGCACACAGGCAAGAAGCCCCCCAGGCCCGCGGGCGCGCCCGACCCTGGAGCCCCCTGGCTGGCTGCAGCCACAGGGAACGGGGGTTCTGAGTTGGCAGCCCCCATTCCCGAAGCATCCACGGGCAGTTCCCCGAAGGGCTGACACCGGCTGCGCCTCAGCAGCCAGACAACCTCCCTCCCTCTGGTTGGGCACTGCAAGCCACACAGCCACTTGTGTCCCCTTTGTCCCTGGAGGCCGCAGCGCGTTTTGGGTTTTGGCGCGGACTGGCCCCTCTCGGCTTCCGTAGTCCATTTGCCCCGGAGCCTGCCAGACCCCTGGCCCCAGAGGTGGGCCCTGCTGAGTCCCCGAGCGCCTCCTGAGTTTCTGCCACCACCCTTGGGCCGGGATGAGGTGCCACCTTGTGCGTAGAAGCCCTGCACACAGGCAAGAAGCCCCCCAGGCCCGCGGGCGCGCCCGACCCTGGAGCCCCCTGGCTGGCTGCAGCCACAGGGAACGGGGGTTCTGAGTTGGCAGCCCCCATTCCCGAAGCATCCACGGGCAGTTCCCCTAAGGGCTGACACCGGCTGCGCCTCAGCAGCCAGACAACCTCCCTCCCTCTGGTCGGGCACTGCAAGCCACACAGCCACTTGTGTCCCCTGTGTCCCTGGAGGCCGCAGCGCGTTTTGGGTTTTGGCGCGGACGGGCCCCTCTCGGCTTCCGTAGTCCATTTGCCCTGGAGCCTGCCAGACCCCTTGCCCCAGGGGCGGGCCCTGCTGAGTCCCCGAGTGCCTCCTGAGTTCCTGCCACCACCCTTGGGCCGGGATGTGGTGCCACCTTGTGCGTAGAAGCCCTGCACACAGGCAAGAAGCCCCTAGGCCCGCGGGCGCGCCCGACCCTGGAGCCCCCTGGCTGGCTGCAGCCACAGGGAACGGGGGTTCTGAGTTGGCAGCCCCCATTCCCGAAGCATCCACGGGCAGTTCCCCGAAGGGCTGACACCGGCTGCGCCTCAGCAGCCAGACAACCTCCCTCCCTCTGGTCGGGCACTGCAAGCCACACAGCCACTTGTGTCCCCTGTGTCCCTGGAGGCCGCAGCGCGTTTTGGGTTTTGGCGCGGACGGGCCGCTCTTGGTTTCCGTAGTCCATTTGCACCCGGAGCCTGCCAGACCCCTGGCCCCATGGGCGGGCCCTGCTGAGTCCGCGAGCTCCTCCTGGGTTCCTGCCACCACCCTTGGGCCGGGATGAGGTGCCACCTTGTGCGTAGAAGCCCTGCACACAGGCAAGAAGCCCCCCAGGCCCGCGGGCGCGCCCGACCCTGGAGCACCCTGGCTGGCTGCAGCCACAGGGAACGGGGGTTCTGAGTTGGCAGCCCCCATTCCCGAAGCATCCACGGGCAGCTCCCCGAAGGGCTGACACCGGCTGTGCCTCTGCAGCCAGACAACCTCCCTCCCTCTGGTCGGGCACTGCAAGCCACACAGCCACTTGTGTCCCCTGTGTCCCTGGAGGCCGCAGCGCGTTTTGGGTTTTGGCGCGGACGGGCCCCTCTCGGCTTCCGTAGTCCATTTGCCCCCGGAGCCTGCCAGACCCCTGGACCCAGGGGCGGGCCCTGCTGAGTCCCCGAGCGCCTCCTGGGTTCCTGCCACCACCCTTGGGCCGGGATGAGGTGCCACCTTGTGCGTAGAAGCCCTGCACACAGGCAAGAAGCCCCCCAGGCCCGCGGGCGCGCCCGACCCTGGAGCCCCCTGGCTGGCTGCAGCCACAGGGAACGGGGGTTCTGAGTTGGCAGCCCCCATTCCCGAAGCATCCACGGGCAGTTCCCCGAAGGGCTGACACCGGCTGCGCCTCAGCAGCCAGACAACCTCCCTCCCTCTGGTCGGGCACTGCAAGCCACACAGCCACTTGTGTCCCCTGTGTCCCTGGAGGCCGCAGCGCGTTTTGGGTTTTGGCGCGGACGGGCCCCTCTCAGCTTCCGTAGTCCATTTGCCCCGGAGCCTGCCAGACCCCTGGCCCCAGAGGCGGGCCCTGCTGAGTCCCCGAGCGCCTCCTGAGTTCCTGCCACCACCCTTGGGCCGGGATGAGGTGCCACCTTGTGCGTAGAAGCCCTGCACACAGGCAAGAAGCCCCCCAGGCCCGCGGGCGCGCCCGACCCTGGAGCCCCCTGGCTGGCTGCAGCCACAGGGAACGGGGGTTCTGAGTTGGCAGCCCCCATTCCCGAAGCATCCACGGGCAGTTCCCCGAAGGGCTGACACCGGCTGCGCCTCAGCAGCCAGACAACCTCCCTCCCTCTGGTCGGGCACTGCAAGCCACACAGCCACTTGTGTCCCCTTTGTCCCTGGAGGCCGCAGCGCGTTTTGGGTTTTGGCGTGGACGGGCCCCTCTCGGCTTCCGTAGTCCATTTGCCCCGGAGCCTGCCAGACCCCTGGCCCCAGAGGTGGGCCCTGCTGAGTCCCCGAGCGCCTCCTGAGTTTCTGCCACCACCCTTGGGCCGGGATGAGGTGCCACCTTGTGCGTAGAAGCCCTGCACACAGGCAAGAAGCCCCCCAGGCCCGCGGGCGCGCCCGACCCTGGAGCCCCCTGGCTGGCTGCAGCCACAGGGAACGGGGGTTCTGAGTTGGCAGCCCCCATTCCCGAAGCATCCACGGGCAGTTCCCCTAAGGGCTGACACCGGCTGCGCCTCAGCAGCCAGACAACCTCCCTCCCTCTGGTCGGGCACTGCAAGCCACACAGCCACTTGTGTCCCCTGTGTCCCTGGAGGCCGCAGCGCGTTTTGGGTTTTGGCGCGGACGGGCCCCTCTCGGCTTCCGTAGTCCATTTGCCCTGGAGCCTGCCAGAACCCTGGCCCCAGGGGCAGGCCCTGCTGAGTCCGCGAGCGCCTCCTGGGTTCCTGCCACCACCCTTGGGCCGGGATGAGGTGCCACCTTGTGCGTAGAAGCCCTGCACACAGGCAAGAAGCCCCCCAGGCCCGCGGGCGCGCCCTAACCTGGAGCCCCCTGGCTGGCTGCAGCCACAGGGAACGGGGGTTCTGAGTTGGCAGCCCCCATTCCCGAAGCATCCACGGGCAGCTCCCCGAAGGGCTGACACCGGCTGTGCCTCTGCAGCCAGACAACCTCCCTCCCTCTGGTCGGGCACTGCAAGCCACACAGCCACTTGTGTCCCCTGTGTCCCTGGAGGCCGCAGCGCGTTTTGGGTTTTGGCGCGGACGGGCCCCTCTCGGCTTCCGTAGTCCATTTGACCCCGGAGCCTGCCAGACCGCTGGCCCCAGGGGCGGGCCCTGCTGAGTCCCCGAGCACCTCCTGGGTTCCTGCCACCACCCTTGGGCCGGGATGAGGTGCCACCTTGTGCGTAGAAGCCCTGCACACAGGCAAGAAGTCCCCCAGGCCCGCGGGCGCGCCCGACCCTGGAGCCCCCTGGCTGGCTGCAGCCACAGGGAACGGGGGTTCTGAGTTGGCAGCCCCCATTCCCGAAGCATCCACGGGCAGTTCCCCGAAGGGCTGACACCGGCTGCGCCTCAGCAGCCAGACAACCTCCCTCCCTCTGGTCGGGCACTGCAAGCCACACAGCCACTTGTGTCCCCTGTGTCCCTGGAGGCCGCAGCGCGTTTTGGGTTTTGGCGCGGACGCGCCCCTCTCAGCTTCCGTAGTCCATTTGCCCCGGAGCCTGCCAGACCCCTGGCCCCAGAGGCGGGCCCTGCTGAGTCCCCGAGCGCCTCCTGAGTTCCTGCCACCACCCTTGGGCCGGGATGAGGTGCCACCTTGTGCGTAGAAGCCCTGCACACAGGCAAGAAGCCCCCCAGGCCCGCGGGCGCGCCCGACCCTGGAGCCCCCTGGCTGGCTGCAGCCACAGGGAACGGGGGTTCTGAGTTGGCAGCCCCCATTCCCGAAGCATCCACGGGCAGTTCCCCGAAGGGCTGACACCGGCTGCGCCTCAGCAGCCAGACAACCTCCCTCCCTCTGGTCGGGCACTGCAAGCCACACAGCCACTTGTGTCCCCTGTGTCCCTGGAGGCCGCAGCGCGTTTTGGGTTTTGGAGGGACGGGCCCCTCTCGGCTTCCGTAGTCCATTTGCCCCGGAGCCTGCCAGACCCCTTGCCCCAGGGGCGGGCCCTGCTGAGTCCCCGAGTGCCTCCTGAGTTCCTGCCACCACCCTTGGGCCGGGATGTGGTGCCACCTTGTGCGTAGAAGCCCTGCACACAGGCAAGAAGCCCCTAGGCCCGCGGGCGCGCCCGACCCTGGAGCCCCCTGGCTGGCTGCAGCCACAGGGAACGGGGGTTCTGAGTTGGCAGCCCCCATTCCCGAAGCATCCACGGGCAGTTCCCCGAAGGGCTGACACCGGCTGCGCCTCAGCAGCCAGACAACCTCCCTCCCTCTGGTCGGGCACTGCAAGCCACACAGCCACTTGTGTCCCCTTTGTTCCTGGAGGCCGCAGCGCGTTTTGGGTTTTGGCGCGGACGGGCCCCTCTCGGCTTCCGTAGTCCATTTGCCCCGGAGCCTGCCAGACCCCTGGCCCCAGAGGCGGGCCCTGCTGAGTCCCCGAGCGCCTCCTGAGTTCCTGCCACCACCCTTGGGCCGGGATGAGGTGCCACCTTGTGCGTAGAAGCCCTGCACACAGGCAAGAAGCCCCCCAGGCCCGCGGGCGCGCCCGACCCTGGAGCCCCCTGGCTGGCTGCAGCCACAGGGAACGGGGGTTCTGAGTTGGCAGCCCCCATTCCCGAAGCATCCACGGGCAGTTCCCTGAAGGGCTGACACCGGCTGCGCCTCAGCAGCCAGACAACCTCCCTCCCTCTGGTCGGGCACCGCAAGCCACACAGCCACTTGTGTCCCCTGTGTCCCTGGAGGCCGCAGCGCGTTTTGGGTTTTGGCGCGGACGGGCCCCTCTCGGCTTCCGTAGTCCATTTGCCCCGGAGCCTGCCAGACCCCTGGCCCCAGGGGCGGGCCCTGCTGAGTCCCCGAGTGCCTCCTGAGTTCCTGACACCAACCTTGGGCCGGGATGTGGTGCCACCTTGTGCGTAGAAGCCCTGCACACAGGCAAGAAGCCCCTAGGCCCGCGGGCGCGCCCGACCCTGGAGCCCCCTGGCTGGCTGCAGCCACAGGGAACGGGGGTTCTGAGTTGGCAGCCCCCATTCCCGAAGCATCCACGGGCAGTTCCCCGAAGGGCTGACACCGGCTGCGCCTCAGCAGCCAGACAACCTCCCTCCCTCTGGTCGGGCACTGCAAGCCACACAGCCACTTGTGTCCCCTGTGTCCCTGGAGGCCGCAGCGCGTTTTGGGTTTTGGCGCGGACGCGCCCCTCTCAGCTTCCGTAGTCCATTTGCCCCGGAGCCTGCCAGACCCCTGGCCCCAGAGGCGGGCCCTGCTGAGTCCCCGAGCGCCTCCTGAGTTCCTGCCACCACCCTTGGGCCGGGATGAGGTGCCACCTTGTGCGTAGAAGCCCTGCACACAGGCAAGAAGCCCCCCAGGCCCGCGGGCGCGCCCGACCCTGGAGCCCCCTGGCTGGCTGCAGCCACAGGGAACGGGGGTTCTGAGTTGGCAGCCCCCATTCCCGAAGCATCCACGGGCAGTTCCCCGAAGGGCTGACACCGGCTGCGCCTCAGCAGCCAGACAACCTCCCTCCCTCTGGTCGGGCACTGCAAGCCACACAGCCACTTGTGTCCCCTGTGTC
The DNA here is from genome assembly GCF_033115175.1 of Lepus europaeus. Taxonomy (NCBI): domain Eukaryota; kingdom Metazoa; phylum Chordata; class Mammalia; order Lagomorpha; family Leporidae; genus Lepus; species Lepus europaeus. The sequence goes on from NW_026909113.1 coordinate 22,209, forward strand.
CCTGGAGGCCGCAGCGCGTTTTGGGTTTTGGCGCGGACGGGCCCCTCTCGGCTTCCGTAGTCCATTTGCCCCGGAGCCTGCCAGACCCCTTGCCGCAGGGGCGGGCCCTGCTGAGTCCCCGAGTGCCTCCTGAGTTCCTGCCACCACCCTTGGGCCGGGATGAGGTGTCACCTTGTGCGTAGAAGCCCTGCACACAGGCAAGAAGACCCCCAGGCCCTCGGGCTCGCCCGACCCTGGAGCCCCCTGGCTGGCTGCAGCAACAGGGAATGGGGGTTCTGAGTTGGCAGCCCCCATTCACGAAGCATCCACGGGCAGTTCCCCGAAGGGCTGACACCGGCTGCGCCTCAGCAGCCAGACAACCTCCCTCCCTCTGGTCGGGCACTGCAAGCCACACAGCCACTTGTGTCCCCTTTGTTCCTGGAGGCCGCAGCGCGTTTTGGGTTTTGGCGCGGACGGGCCCCTCTCGGCTTCCGTAGTCCATTTGCCCCGGAGCCTGCCAGACCCCTGGCCCCAGAGGCGGGCCCTGCTGAGTCCCCGAGCGCCTCCTGAGTTCCTGCCACCACCCTTGGGCCGGGATGAGGTGCCACCTTGTGCGTAGAAGCCCTGCACACAGGCAAGAAGCCCCCCAGGCCCGCGGGCGCGCCCGACCCTGGAGCCCCCTGGCTGGCTGCAGCCACAGGGAACGGGGGTTCTGAGTTGGCAGCCCCCATTCCCGAAGCATCCACGGGCAGTTCCCTGAAGGGCTGACACCGGCTGCGCCTCAGCAGCCAGACAACCTCCCTCCCTCTGGTCGGGCACCGCAAGCCACACAGCCACTTGTGTCCCCTGTGTCCCTGGAGGCCGCAGCGCGTTTTGGGTTTTGGCGCGGACGGGCCCCTCTCAGCTTCCGTAGTCCATTTGCCCCGGAGCCTGCCAGACCCCTGGCCCCAGGGGCGGGCCCTGCTGAGTCCCCGAGTGCCTCCTGAGTTCCTGACACCACCCTTGGGCCGGGATGTGGTGCCACCTTGTGCGTAGAAGCCCTGCACACAGGCAAGAAGCCCCTAGGCCCGCGGGCGCGCCCGACCCTGGAGCCCCCTGGCTGGCTGCAGCCACAGGGAACGGGGGTTCTGAGTTGGCAGCCCCCATTCCCGAAGCATCCACGGGCAGTTCCCCGAAGGGCTGACACCGGCTGCGCCTCAGCAGCCAGACAACCTCCCTCCCTCTGGTCGGGCACTGCAAGCCACACAGCCACTTGTGTCCCCTGTGTCCCTGGAGGCCGCAGCGCGTTTTGGGTTTTGGCGCGGACGGGCCCCTCTCAGCTTCCGTAGTCCATTTGCCCCGGAGCCTGCCAGACCCCTGGCCCCAGAGGCGGGCCCTGCTGAGTCCCCGAGCGCCTCCTGAGTTCCTGCCACCACCCTTGGGCCGGGATGAGGTGCCACCTTGTGCGTAGAAGCCCTGCACACAGGCAAGAAGCCCCCCAGGCCCGCGGGCGCGCCCGACCCTGGAGCCCCCTGGCTGGCTGCAGCCACAGGGAACGGGGGTTCTGAGTTGGCAGCCCCCATTCCCGAAGCATCCACGGGCAGTTCCCCGAAGGGCTGACACCGGCTGCGCCTCAGCAGCCAGACAACCTCCCTCCCTCTGGTCGGGCACTGCAAGCCACACAGCCACTTGTGTCCCCTGTGTCCCTGGAGGCCGCAGCGCGTTTTGGGTTTTGGCGCGGACGGGCCCCTCTCGGCTTCCGTAGTCCATTTGCCCCGGAGCCTGCCAGACCCCTTGCCGCAGGGGCGGGCCCTGCTGAGTCCCCGAGTGCCTCCTGAGTTCCTGCCACCACCCTTGGGCCGGGATGAGGTGTCACCTTGTGCGTAGAAGCCCTGCACACAGGCAAGAAGACCCCCAGGCCCTCGGGCTCGCCCGACCCTGGAGCCCCCTGGCTGGCTGCAGCAACAGGGAATGGGGGTTCTGAGTTGGCAGCCCCCATTCACGAAGCATCCACGGGCAGTTCCCCGAAGGGCTGACACCGGCTGCGCCTCAGCAGCCAGACAACCTCCCTCCCTCTGGTCGGGCACTGCAAGCCACACAGCCACTTGTGTCCCCTGTGTCCCTGGAGGCCGCAGCGCGTTTTGGGTTTTGGCGCGGACGCGCTCCTCTCGGCTTCCGTAGTCCATTTGCCCCCGGAGCCTGCCAGACCGCTGGCCCCAGGGGCAGGCCCTGCTGAGTCCCTGAGCGCCACCTGGGTTCCTGCCACCACACTTGGGCCGGGATGAGGTGCCACCTTGTGCGTAGAAGCCCTGCACACAGGCAAGAAGCCCCCCAGGCCCGCGGGCGCGCCCGACCCTGGAGCCCCCTGGCTGGCTGCAGCCACAGGGAACGGGGGTTCTGAGTTGGCAGCCCCCATTCCCGAAGCATCCACGGGCAGTTCCCCGAAGGGCTGACACCGGCTGCGCCTCAGCAGCCAGACAACCTCCCTCCCTCTGGTCGGGCACTGCAAGCCACACAGCCACTTGTGTCCCCTGTGTCCCTGGAGGCCGCAGCGCGTTTTGGGTTTTGGCGCGGACGGGCCCCTCTCGGCTTCCGTAGTCCATTTGCCCCGGAGCCTGCCAGACCCCTTGCCCCAGGGGCGGGCCCTGCTGAGTCCCCGAGTGCCTCCTGAGTTCCTGCCACCACCCTTGGGCCGGGATGAGGTGTCACCTTGTGCGTAGAAGCCCTGCACACAGGCAAGAAGACCCCCAGGCCCTCGGGCTCGCCCGACCCTGGAGCCCCCTGGCTGGCTGCAGCCACAGGGAATGGGGGTTCTGAGTTGGCAGCCCCCATTCCCGAAGCATCCACGGGCAGTTCCCCGAAGGGCTGACACCGGCTGCGCCTCAGCAGCCAGACAACCTCCCTCCCTCTGGTCGGGCACTGCAAGCCACACAGCCACTTGTGTCCCCTGTGTCCCTGGAGGCCGCAGCGCGTTTTGGGTTTTGGCGCGGACGGGCCCCTCTCGGCTTCCGTAGTCCATTTGCCCCCGGAGCCTGCCAGACCGCTGGCCCCAGGGGCAGGCCCTGCTGAGTCCCTGAGCGCCACCTGGGTTCCTGCCACCACACTTGGGCCGGGATGAGGTGCCACCTTGTGCGTAGAAGCCCTGCACACAGGCAAGAAGCCCCCCAGGCCCGCGGGCGCGCCCGACCCTGGAGCCCCCTGGCTGGCTGCAGCCACAGGGAACGGGGGTTCTGAGTTGGCAGGCCCCATTCCCGAAGCATCCACGGGCACTTCCCGAAGGGATGACACCTGCTGCGCCTCAGCAGCCAGCCAACCTCCCTCCCTCTGGTCGGGCACTGCACGCCACACAGCCACTTGTGTCCCCTGTGTCCCTCCCTGGAGGCCGCAGCGCGTTTTGGGTTTTGGCGCGGACGGGCCCCTCTCGGCTTCCGTAGTCCATTTGCCCCCGGAGCCTGCCAGACCCCTGGCTCTAGGAGGCTGCCCAGGGGCGCTACCAACAGCCCCCAGGTGCTGGCTAGCCGCAGCAGCCGGCCAAGGGGAGCACACACACCTGCAGGTGTCCCCAGGCCGCGCACACACGGACTGCCCCGCGCTTCCTGGCCTTGCAAATAGGCCCCCCGGGAAGCCCCGCCCGCCCTAGGGGCTTGTAGGGCAGGGCCTACACAAGGTGGGTGAGTGGGGAGGGCTGCTGCTGGCACACACCCACTCCTGAAGCCACTGGGGCAGTCCAAGGGCGAGGAGCTCGGAGCTCGGTCAGGCTGTCCCAGCAGAACTTTTTGAGGGTGGACGGACACGCCCGCGGGCAATCAGGTGTTGCGGGCAGGCCCCGGGGGCAGGCCCTGCTGAGTCCCCGAGCGCCACCTGGGTTCCTGCCACCACCCTTGGGCCGGGATGAGGTGCCACCTTGTGCATAGAAGCCCTGCACACAGGCAAGAAGCCCCCCAGGCCCGCGGCGCACCCAATCCTGGAGCCCCCTGGCCGGATGCAGCCACAGGAACGGGGGTTCTGAGTTGGCAGGCCCCATTCCAGAAGCATCCACGGGCACTTCCCGAAGGGCTGACACCTGCTGCGCTCAGCAGCCAGACAACCTCCTCCCTCTGGTCGGGCACTGCACGCCACACAGCCACTTGTGTCCCCTGTGTCCCTCCTGGAGGCCGCAGCGTGTTTTGGGTTTTGGCGCGGACGGGCCCCTCTCGGCTTCCGTAGTCCATTTGACCCCGGAGCCTGCCAGAACGCTGGCCCCAGGGGCGGGGCCTGCTGAGTCCCCGAGCACCTCCTGGGTTCCTGCCACCACCCTTGGGCCGGGATGAGGTGCCACCTTGTGCGTAGAAGCCCTGCAACACAGGCAAGAATTCCCCCAGGCCCGCGGGCGCGCCCGACCCTGGAGCCCCATGGCTGGCTGCAGCCACAGGGAACGGGGGTTCTGAGTTGGCAGCCCCCATTCCCGAAGCATCCACGGGCAGTTCCCCGAAGGGCTGACACCGGCTGCGCCTCAGCAGCCAGACAACCTCCCTCCCTCTGGTCGGGCACTGCAAGCCACACAGCCACTTGTGTCCCCTGTGTCCCTGGAGGCCGCAGCGCGTTTTGGGTTTTGGCGCGGACGCGCCCCTCTCAGCTTCCGTAGTCCATTTGCCCCGGAGCCTGCCAGACCCCTGGCCCCCAGAGGCGGGCCCTGCTGAGTCCCCGAGCGCCTCCTGAGTTCCTGCCACCCACCCTTGGGCCGGGATGAGGTGCCACCTTGTGCGTAGAAGCCCTGCACACAGGCAAGAAGCCCCCCAGGCCCGCGGGCGCGCCCGACCCTGGAGCCCCCTGGCTGGCTGCAGCCACAGGGAACGGGGGTTCTGAGTTGGCAGCCCCCCATTCCCGAAGCATCCACGGGCAGTTCCCCGAAGGGCTGACACCGGCTGCGCCTCAGCAGCCAGACAACCTCCCTCCCTCTGGTCGGGCCACTGCAAGCCACACAGCCACTTGTGTCCCCTGTGTCCCTGGAGGCCGCAGCGCGTTTTGGGTTTTGGCGCGGACGGGCCCCTCTCGGCTTCCGTAGTCCATTTGCCCCGGAGCCTGCCAGACCCCTTGCCCCAGGGGCGGGCCCTGCTGAGTCCCCGAGTGCCTCCTGAGTTCCTGCCACCACCCTTGGGCCGGGATGTGGTGCCACCTTGTGCGTAGAAGCCCTGCACACAGGCAAAGAAGCCCCTAGGCCCGCAGGGCGCGCCCGACCCTGGAGCCCCCTGGCTGGCTGCAGCCACAGGGAACGGGGGTTCTGAGTTGGCAGCCCCCATTCCCGAAGCATCCACGGGCAGTTCCCCGAAGGGCTGACACCGGCTGCGCCTCAGCAGCCAGACAACCTCCCTCCCTCTGGTCGGGCACTGCAAGCCACACAGCCACTTGTGTCCCCTTTGTCCCTGGAGGCCGCAGCGCGTTTTGGGTTTTGGCGCGGACGGGCCCCTCTCGGCTTCCGTAGTCCATTTGCCCGGAGCCTGCCAGACCCCTGGCCCCAGAGGCGGGCCCTGCTGAGTCCCCGAGCGCCTCCTGAGTTCCTGCCACCACCCTTGGGCCGGGATGAGGTGCCACCTTGTGCGTAGAAGCCCTGCACACAGGCAAGAAGCCCCCCAGGCCCGCGGGCGCGCCCGACCCTGGAGCCCCCTGGCTGGCTGCAGCCACAGGGAACGGGGGTTCTGAGTTGGCAGCCCCCATTCCCGAAGCATCCACGGGCAGTTCCCCGAAGGGCTGACACCGGCTGCGCCTCAGCAGCCAGACAACCTCCCTCCCTCTGGTCGGGCACTGCAAGCCACACAGCCACTTGTGTCCCCTGTGTCCCTGGAGGCCGCAGCGCGTTTTGGGTTTTGGCGCGGACGGGCCCCTCTCGGCTTCCGTAGTCCATTTGCCCCGGAGCCTGCCAGACCCCTGGCCCCAGGGGCGGGCCCTGCTGAGTCCCCGAGTGCCTCCTGAGTTCCTGCCACCACCCTTGGGCCGGGATGTGGTGCCACCTTGTGCGTAGAAGCCTGCACACAGGCAAGAAGCCCCTAGGCCCGCGGGCGCGCCCGACCCTGGAGCCCCCTGGCTGGCTGCAGCCACAGGGAACGGGGGTTCTGAGTTGGCAGCCCCCATTCCCGAAGCATCCACGGGCAGTTCCCCGAAGGGCTGACACCGGCTGCGCCTCAGCAGCCAGACAACCTCCCTCCCTCTGGTCGGGCACTGCAAGCCACACAGCCACTTGTGTCCCCTGTGTCCCTGGAGGCCGCAGCGCGTTTTGGGTTTTGGCGCGGACGGGCCCCTCTCAGCTTCCGTAGTCCATTTGCCCCGGAGCCTGCCAGACCCCTGGCCCCAGAGGCGGGCCCTGCTGAGTCCCCGAGCGCCTCCTGAGTTCCTGCCACCACCCTTGGGCCGGGATGAGGTGCCACCTTGTGCGTAGAAGCCCTGCACACAGGCAAGAAGCCCCCCAGGCCCGCGGGCGCGCCCGACCCTGGAGCCCCCTGGCTGGCTGCAGCCACAGGGAACGGGGGTTCTGAGTTGGCAGCCCCCATTCCCGAAGCATCCACGGGCAGTTCCCCGAAGGGCTGACACTGGCTGCGCCTCAGCAGCCAGACAACCTCCCTCCCTCTGGTCGGGCACTGCAAGCCACACAGCCACTTGTGTCCCCTGTGTCCCTGGAGGCCGCAGCGCGTTTTGGGTTTTGGCGCGGACGGGCCCCTCTCGGCTTCCGTAGTCCATTTGCCCCGGAGCCTGCCAGACCCCTTGCCGCAGGGGCGGGCCCTGCTGAGTCCCCGAGTGCCTCCTGAGTTCCTGCCACCACCCTTGGGCCGGGATGAGGTGTCACCTTGTGCGTAGAAGCCCTGCACACAGGCAAGAAGACCCCCAGGCCCTCGGGCTCGCCCGACCCTGGAGCCCCCTGGCTGGCTGCAGCAACAGGGAATGGGGGTTCTGAGTTGGCAGCCCCCATTCACGAAGCATCCACGGGCAGTTCCCCGAAGGGCTGACACCGGCTGCGCCTCAGCAGCCAGACAACCTCCCTCCCTCTGGTCGGGCACTGCAAGCCACACAGCCACTTGTGTCCCCTGTGTCCCTGGAGGCCGCAGCGCGTTTTGGGTTTTGGCGCGGACGCGCTCCTCTCGGCTTCCGTAGTCCATTTGCCCCCGGAGCCTGCCAGACCGCTGGCCCCAGGGGCAGGCCCTGCTGAGTCCCTGAGCGCCACCTGGGTTCCTGCCACCACACTTGGGCCGGGATGAGGTGCCACCTTGTGCGTAGAAGCCCTGCACACAGGCAAGAAGCCCCCCAGGCCCGCGGGCGCGCCCGACCCTGGAGCCCCCTGGCTGGCTGCAGCCACAGGGAACGGGGGTTCTGAGTTGGCAGCCCCCATTCCCGAAGCATCCACGGGCAGTTCCCCGAAGGGCTGACACCGGCTGCGCCTCAGCAGCCAGACAACCTCCCTCCCTCTGGTCGGGCACTGCAAGCCACACAGCCACTTGTGTCCCCTGTGTCCCTGGAGGCCGCAGCGCGTTTTGGGTTTTGGCGCGGACGGGCCCCTCTCGGCTTCCGTAGTCCATTTGCCCCGGAGCCTGCCAGACCCCTTGCCCCAGGGGCGGGCCCTGCTGAGTCCCCGAGTGCCTCCTGAGTTCCTGCCACCACCCTTGGGCCGGGATGAGGTGTCACCTTGTGCGTAGAAGCCCTGCACACAGGCAAGAAGACCCCCAGGCCCTCGGGCTCGCCCGACCCTGGAGCCCCCTGGCTGGCTGCAGCAACAGGGAATGGGGGTTCTGAGTTGGCAGCCCCCATTCCCGAAGCATCCACGGGCAGTTCCCCGAAGGGCTGACACCGGCTGCGCCTCAGCAGCCAGACAACCTCCCTCCCTCTGGTCGGGCACTGCAAGCCACACAGCCACTTGTGTCCCCTGTGTCCCTGGAGGCCGCAGCGCGTTTTGGGTTTTGGCGCGGACGGGCCCCTCTCGGCTTCTGTAGTCCATTTGCCCCCGGAGCCTGCCAGACCGCTGGCCCCAGGGGCAGGCCCTGCTGAGTCCCTGAGCGCCACCTGGGTTCCTGCCACCACACTTGGGCCGGGATGAGGTGCCACCTTGTGCGTAGAAGCCCTGCACACAGGCAAGAAGCCCCCCAGGCCCGCGGGCGCGCCCGACCCTGGAGCCCCCTGGCTGGCTGCAGCCACAGGGAACGGGGGTTCTGAGTTGGCAGGCCCCATTCCCGAAGCATCCACGGGCACTTCCCGAAGGGATGACACCTGCTGCGCCTCAGCAGCCAGCCAACCTCCCTCCCTCTGGTCGGGCACTGCACGCCACACAGCCACTTGTGTCCCCTGTGTCCCTCCCTGGAGGCCGCAGCGCGTTTTGGGTTTTGGCGCGGACGGGCCCCTCTCGGCTTCCGTAGTCCATTTGCCCCCGGAGCCTGCCAGACCCCTGGCTCTAGGAGGCTGCCCAGGGGCGCTACCAACAGCCCCCAGGTGCTGGCTAGCCGCAGCAGCCGGCCAAGGGGGAGCACACACACCTGCAGGTGTCCCCAGGCCGCGCACACACGGACTGCCCCGCGCTTCCTGGCCTTGCAAATAGGCCCCCCGGGAAGCCCCGCCCGCCCTAGGGGCTTGTAGGGCAGGGCCTACACAAGGTGGGTGAGTGGGGAGGGCTGCTGCTGGCACACACCCACTCCTGAAGCCCACTGGGGCAGTCCAAGGGCGAGGAGCTCGGAGCTCGGTCAGGGCTGTCCCAGCAGAACTTTTTGAGGGTGGACGGACACGCCCGCGGGCAATCAGGTGTTGCGGGCAGGCCCCGGGGGCAGGCCCTGCTGAGTCCCCGAGCGCCACCTGGGTTCCTGCCACCACACTTGGGCCGGGATGAGGTGCCACCTTGTGCATAGAAGCCCTGCACACAGGCAAGAAGCCCCCCAGGCCCGCGGCGCACCCAATCCTGGAGCCCCCTGGCCGGATGCAGCCACAGGGAACGGGGGTTCTGAGTTGGCAGGCCCCATTCCCGAAGCATCCACGGGCACTTCCCGAAGGGCTGACACCTGCTGCGCCTCAGCAGCCAGACAACCTCCCTCCCTCAGGTCGGGCACTGCACGCCACACAGCCACTTGTGTCCCCTGTGTCCCTCCCTGGAGGCCGCAGCGTGTTTTGGGTTTTGGCGCGGACGGGCCCCTCTCGGCTTCCGTAGTCCATTTGACCCCGGAGCCTGCCAGAACGCTGGCCCCAGGGGCGGGCCCTGCTGAGTCCCCGAGCACCTCCTGGGTTCCTGCCACCACCCTTGGGCCGGGATGAGGTGCCACCTTGTGCGTAGAAGCCCTGCACACAGGCAAGAATTCCCCCAGGCCCGCGGGCGCGCCCGACCCTGGAGCCCCATGGCTGGCTGCAGCCACAGGGAACGGGGGTTCTGAGTTGGCAGCCCCCATTCCCGAAGCATCCACGGGCAGTTCCCCGAAGGGCTGACACCGGCTGCGCCTCAGCAGCCAGACAACCTCCCTCCCTCTGGTCGGGCACTGCAAGCCACACAGCCACTTGTGTCCCCTGTGTCCCTGGAGGCCGCAGCGCGTTTTGGGTTTTGGCGCGGACGCGCCCCTCTCAGCTTCCGTAGTCCATTTGCCCCGGAGCCTGCCAGACCCCTGGCCCCAGAGGCGGGCCCTGCTGAGTCCCCGAGCGCCTCCTGAGTTCCTGCCACCACCCTTGGGCCGGGATGAGGTGCCACCTTGTGCGTAGAAGCCCTGCACACAGGCAAGAAGCCCCCCAGGCCCGCGGGCGCGCCCGACCCTGGAGCCCCCTGGCTGGCTGCAGCCACAGGGAACGGGGGTTCTGAGTTGGCAGCCCCCATTCCCGAAGCATCCACGGGCAGTTCCCCGAAGGGCTGACACCGGCTGCGCCTCAGCAGCCAGACAACCTCCCTCCCTCTGGTCGGGCACTGCAAGCCACACAGCCACTTGTGTCCCCTGTGTCCCTGGAGGCCGCAGCGCGTTTTGGGTTTTGGCGCGGACGGGCCCCTCTCGGCTTCCGTAGTCCATTTGCCCCGGAGCCTGCCAGACCCCTTGCCCCAGGGGCGGGCCCTGCTGAGTCCCCGAGTGCCTCCTGAGTTCCTGCCACCACCCTTGGGCCGGGATGTGGTGCCACCTTGTGCGTAGAAGCCCTGCACACAGGCAAGAAGCCCCTAGGCCCGCGGGCGCGCCCGACCCTGGAGCCCCCTGGCTGGCTGCAGCCACAGGGAACGGGGGTTCTGAGTTGGCAGCCCCCATTCCCGAAGCATCCACGGGCAGTTCCCCGAAGGGCTGACACCGGCTGCGCCTCAGCAGCCAGACAACCTCCCTCCCTCTGGTCGGGCACTGCAAGCCACACAGCCACTTGTGTCCCCTTTGTCCCTGGAGGCCGCAGCGCGTTTTGGGTTTTGGCGCGGACGGGCCCCTCTCGGCTTCCGTAGTCCATTTGCCCCGGAGCCTGCCAGACCCCTGGCCCCAGAGGCGGGCCCTGCTGAGTCCCCGAGCGCCTCCTGAGTTCCTGCCACCACCCTTGGGCCGGGATGAGGTGCCACCTTGTGCGTAGAAGCCCTGCACACAGGCAAGAAGCCCCCCAGGCCCGCGGGCGCGCCCGACCCTGGAGCCCCCTGGCTGGCTGCAGCCACAGGGAACGGGGGTTCTGAGTTGGCAGCCCCCATTCCCGAAGCATCCACGGGCAGTTCCCCGAAGGGCTGACACCGGCTGCGCCTCAGCAGCCAGACAACCTCCCTCCCTCTGGTCGGGCACTGCAAGCCACACAGCCACTTGTGTCCCCTGTGTCCCTGGAGGCCGCAGCGCGTTTTGGGTTTTGGCGCGGACGGGCCCCTCTCGGCTTCCGTAGTCCATTTGCCCCGGAGCCTGCCAGACCCCTGGCCCCAGGGGCGGGCCCTGCTGAGTCCCCGAGTGCCTCCTGAGTTCCTGCCACCACCCTTGGGCCGGGATGTGGTGCCACCTTGTGCGTAGAAGCCCTGCACACAGGCAAGAAGCCCCTAGGCCCGCGGGCGCGCCCGACCCTGGAGCCCCCTGGCTGGCTGCAGCCACAGGGAACGGGGGTTCTGAGTTGGCAGCCCCCATTCCCGAAGCATCCACGGGCAGTTCCCCGAAGGGCTGACACCGGCTGCGCCTCAGCAGCCAGACAACCTCCCTCCCTCTGGTCGGGCACTGCAAGCCACACAGCCACTTGTGTCCCCTGTGTCCCTGGAGGCCGCAGCGCGTTTTGGGTTTTGGCGCGGACGGGCCCCTCTCAGCTTCCGTAGTCCATTTGCCCCGGAGCCTGCCAGACCCCTGGCCCCAGAGGCGGGCCCTGCTGAGTCCCCGAGCGCCTCCTGAGTTCCTGCCACCACCCTTGGGCCGGGATGAGGTGCCACCTTGTGCGTAGAAGCCCTGCACACAGGCAAGAAGCCCCCCAGGCCCGCGGGCGCGCCCGACCCTGGAGCCCCCTGGCTGGCTGCAGCCACAGGGAACGGGGGTTCTGAGTTGGCAGCCCCCATTCCCGAAGCATCCACGGGCAGTTCCCCGAAGGGCTGACACTGGCTGCGCCTCAGCAGCCAGACAACCTCCCTCCCTCTGGTCGGGCACTGCAAGCCACACAGCCACTTGTGTCCCCTGTGTCCCTGGAGGCCGCAGCGCGTTTTGGGTTTTGGCGCGGACGGGCCCCTCTCGGCTTCCGTAGTCCATTTGCCCCGGAGCCTGCCAGACCCCTTGCCCCAGGGGCGGGCCCTGCTGAGTCCCCGAGTGCCTCCTGAGTTCCTGCCACCACCCTTGGGCCGGGATGAGGTGCCACCTTGTGCGTAGAAGCCCTGCACACAGGCAAGAAGTCCCCCAGGCCCGCGGGCTCGCCCGACCCTGGAGCCCCCTGGCTGGCTGCAGCCACAGGGAACGGGGGTTCTGAGTTGGCAGCCCCCATTCCCGAAGCATCCACGGGCAGTTCCCCGAAGGGCTGACACCGGCTGCGCCTCAGCAGCCAGACAACCTCCCTCCCTCTGGTCGGGCACTGCAAGCCACACAGCCACTTGTGTCCCCTGTGTCCCTGGAGGCCGCAGCGCGTTTTGGGTTTTGGCGCGGACGCGCCCCTCTCAGCTTCCGTAGTCCATTTGCCCCGGAGCCTGCCAGACCCCTGGCCCCAGAGGCGGGCCCTGCTGAGTCCCCGAGCGCCTCCTGAGTTCCTGCCACCACCCTTGGGCCGGGATGAGGTGCCACCTTGTGCGTAGAAGCCCTGCACACAGGAAAGAAGCCCCCCAGGCCCGCGGGCGCGCCCGACCCTGGAGCCCCCTGGCTGGCTGCAGCCACAGGGAACGGGGGTTCTGAGTTGGCAGCCCCCATTCCCGAAGCATCCACGGGCAGTTCCCCGAAGGGCTGACACCGGCTGCGCCTCAGCAGCCAGACAACCTCCCTCCCTCTGGTCGGGCACTGCAAGCCACACAGCCACTTGTGTCCCCTGTGTCCCTGGAGGCCGCAGCGCGTTTTGGGTTTTGGCGCGGACGGGCCCCTCTCGGCTTCCGTAGTCCATTTGCCCCGGAGCCTGCCAGACCCCTTGCCCCAGGGGCGGGCCCTGCTGAGTCCCCGAGTGCCTCCTGAGTTCCTGCCACCACCCTTGGGCCGGGATGTGGTGCCACCTTGTGCGTAGAAGCCCTGCACACAGGCAAGAAGCCCCTAGGCCCGCGGGCGCGCCCGACCCTGGAGCCCCCTGGCTGGCTGCAGCCACAGGGAACGGGGGTTCTGAGTTGGCAGCCCCCATTCCCGAAGCATCCACGGGCAGTTCCCCGAAGGGCTGACACCGGCTGCGCCTCAGCAGCCAGACAACCTCCCTCCCTCTGGTCGGGCACTGCAAGCCACACAGCCACTTGTGTCCCCTTTGTCCCTGGAGGCCGCAGCGCGTTTTGGGTTTTGGCGCGGACGGGCCCCTCTCGGCTTCCGTAGTCCATTTGCCCCGGAGCCTGCCAGACCCCTGGCCCCAGAGGCGGGCCCTGCTGAGTCCCCGAGCGCCTCCTGAGTTCCTGCCACCACCCTTGGGCCGGGATGAGGTGCCACCTTGTGCGTAGAAGCCCTGCACACAGGCAAGAAGCCCCCCAGGCCCGCGGGCGCGCCCGACCCTGGAGCCCCCTGGCTGGCTGCAGCCACAGGGAACGGGGGTTCTGAGTTGGCAGCCCCCATTCCCGAAGCATCCACGGGCAGTTCCCTGAAGGGCTGACACCGGCTGCGCCTCAGCAGCCAGACAACCTCCCTCCCTCTGGTCGGGCACTGCAAGCCACACAGCCACTTGTGTCCCCTGTGTCCCTGGAGGCCGCAGCGCGTTTTGGGTTTTGGCGCGGACGGGCCCCTCTCGGCTTCCGTAGTCCATTTGCCCCGGAGCCTGCCAGACCCCTGGCCCCAGGGGCGGGCCCTGCTGAGTCCCCGAGTGCCTCCTGAGTTCCTGACACCACCCTTGGGCCGGGATGTGGTGCCACCTTGTGCGTAGAAGCCCTGCACACAGGCAAGAAGCCCCTAGGCCCGCGGGCGCGCCCGACCCTGGAGCCCCCTGGCTGGCTGCAGCCACAGGGAACGGGGGTTCTGAGTTGGCAGCCCCCATTCCCGAAGCATCCACGGGCAGTTCCCCGAAGGGCTGACACCGGCTGCGCCTCAGCAGCCAGACAACCTCCCTCCCTCTGGTCGGGCACTGCAAGCCACACAGCCACTTGTGTCCCCTGTGTCCCTGGAGGCCGCAGCGCGTTTTGGGTTTTGGCGCGGACGGGCCCCTCTCAGCTTCCGTAGTCCATTTGCCCCGGAGCCTGCCAGACCCCTGGCCCCAGAGGCGGGCCCTGCTGAGTCCCCGAGCGCCTCCTGAGTTCCTGCCACCACCCTTGGGCCGGGATGAGGTGCCACCTTGTGCGTAGAAGCCCTGCACACAGGCAAGAAGCCCCCCAGGCCCGCGGGCGCGCCCGACCCTGGAGCCCCCTGGCTGGCTGCAGCCACAGGGAACGGGGGTTCTGAGTTGGCAGCCCCCATTCCCGAAGCATCCACGGGCAGTTCCCCGAAGGGCTGACACCGGCTGTGCCTCAGCAGCCAGACAACCTCCCTCCCTCTGGTCGGGCACTGCAAGCCACACAGCCACTTGTGTCCCCTGTGTCCCTGGAGGCCGCAGCGCGTTTTGGGTTTTGGCGCGGACGGGCCCCTCTCGGCTTCCGTAGTCCATTTGCCCCGGAGCCTGCCAGACCCCTTGCCCCAGGGGCGGGCCCTGCTGAGTCCCCGAGTGCCTCCTGAGTTCCTGCCACCACCCTTGGGCCGGGATGAGGTGTCACCTTGTGCGTAGAAGCCCTGCACACAGGCAAGAAGACCCCCAGGCCCTCGGGCTCGCCCGACCCTGGAGCCCCCTGGCTGGCTGCAGCAACAGGGAATGGGGGTTCTGAGTTGGCAGCCCCCATTCCCGAAGCATCCACGGGCAGTTCCCCGAAGGGCTGACACCGGCTGCGCCTCAGCAGCCAGACAACCTCCCTCCCTCTGGTCGGGCACTGCAAGCCACACAGCCACTTGTGTCCCCTGTGTCCCTGGAGGTCGCAGCGCGTTTTGGGTTTTGGCGCGGACGGGCCCCTCTCGGCTTCTGTAGTCCATTTGCCCCCGGAGCCTGCCAGACCGCTGGCCCCAGGGGCAGGCCCTGCTGAGTCCCTGAGCGCCACCTGGGTTCCTGCCACCACACTTGGGCCGGGATGAGGTGCCACCTTGTGCGTAGAAGCCCTGCACACAGGCAAGAAGCCCCCCAGGCCCGCGGCGCACCCAATCCTGGAGCCCCCTGGCCGGATGCAGCCACAGGGAACGGGGGTTCTGAGTTGGCAGGCCCCATTCCCGAAGCATCCACGGGCACTTCCCGAAGGGCTGACACCTGCTGCGCCTCAGCAGCCAGCCAACCTCCCTCCCTCTGGTCGGGCACTGCACGCCACACAGCCACTTGTGTCCCCTGTGTCCCTCCCTGGAGGCCGCAGCGTGTTTTGGGTTTTGGCGCGGACGGGCCCCTCTCGGCTTCCGTAGTCCATTTGACCCCGGAGCCTGCCAGACCGCTGGCCCCAGGGGCGGGCCCTGCTGAGTCCCCGAGCACCTCCTGGGTTCCTGCCACCACCCTTGGGCCGGGATGAGGTGCCACCTTGTGCGTAGAAGCCCTGCACACAGGCAAGAAGTCCCCCAGGCCCGCGGGCGCGCCCGACCCTGGAGCCCCATGGCTGGCTGCAGCCACAGGGAACGGGGGTTCTGAGTTGGCAGCCCCCATTCCGAAGCATCCACGGGCAGTTCCCCGAAGGGCTGACACCGGCTGCGCCTCAGCAGCCAGACAACCTCCCTCCCTCTGGTCGGGCACTGCAAGCCACACAGCCACTTGTGTCCCCTGTGTCCCTGGAGGCCGCAGCGCGTTTTGGGTTTTGGCGCGGACGCGCCCCTCTCAGCTTCCGTAGTCCATTTGCCCCGGAGCCTGCCAGACCCCTGGCCCCAGAGGCGGGCCCTGCTGAGTCCCCGAGCGCCTCCTGAGTTCCTGCCACCACCCTTGGGCCGGGATGAGGTGCCACCTTGTGCGTAGAAGCCCTGCACACAGGCAAGAAGCCCCCAGGCCCGCGGGCGCGCCCGACCCTGGAGCCCCCTGGCTGGCTGCAGGCACAGGGAATGGGGGTTCTGAGTTGGCAGCCCCCATTCCCGAAGCATCCACGGGCAGTTCCCCGAAGGGCTGACACCGGCTGCGCCTCAGCAGCCAGACAACCTCCCTCCCTCTGGTCGGGCACTGCAAGCCACACAGCCACTTGTGTCCCCTGTGTCCCTGGAGGCCGCAGCGCGTTTTGGGTTTCGGCGCGGACGGGCCCCTCTCGGCTTCCGTAGTCCATTTGCCCCGGAGCCTGCCAGACCCCTTGCCCCAGGGGCGGGCCCTGCTGAGTCCCCGAGTGCCTCCTGAGTTCCTGCCACCACCCTTGGGCCGGGATGTGGTGCCACCTTGTGCGTAGAAGCCCTGCACACAGGCAAGAAGCCCCTAGGCCCGCGGGCGCGCCCGACCCTGGAGCCCCCTGGCTGGCTGCAGCCACAGGGAACGGGGGTTCTGAGTTGGCAGCCCCCATTCCCGAAGCATCCACGGGCAGTTCCCCGAAGGGCTGACACCGGCTGCGCCTCAGCAGCCAGACAACCTCCCTCCCTCTGGTCGGGCACTGCAAGCCACACAGCCACTTGTGTCCCCTTTGTCCCTGGAGGCCGCAGCGCGTTTTGGGTTTTGGCGCGGACGGGCCCCTCTCGGCTTCCGTAGTCCATTTGCCCCGGAGCCTGCCAGACCCCTGGCCCCAGAGGCGGGCCCTGCTGAGTCCCCGAGCGCCTCCTGAGTTCCTGCCACCACCCTTGGGCCGGGATGAGGTGCCACCTTGTGCGTAGAAGCCCTGCAAACAGGCAAGAAGCCCCCCAGGCCCGCGGGCGCGCCCGACCCTGGAGCCCCCTGGCTGGCTGCAGCCACAGGGAACGGGGGTTCTGAGTTGGCAGCCCCCATTCCCGAAGCATCCACGGGCAGTTCCCCGAAGGGCTGACACCGGCTGCGCCTCAGCAGCCAGACAACCTCCCTCCCTCTGGTCGGGCACTGCAAGCCACACAGCCACTTGTGTCCCCTGTGTCCCTGGAGGCCGCAGCGCGTTTTGGGTTTTGGCGCGGACGGGCCCCTCTCGGCTTCCGTAGTCCATTTGCCCCGGAGCCTGCCAGACCCCTGGCCCCAGGGGCGGGCCCTGCTGAGTCCCCGAGTGCCTCCTGAGTTCCTGACACCACCCTTGGGCCGGGATGTGGTGCCACCTTGTGCGTAGAAGCCCTGCACACAGGCAAGAAGCCCCTAGGCCGCGGGCGCGCCCGACCCTGGAGCCCCCTGGCTGGCTGCAGCCACAGGGAACGGGGGTTCTGAGTTGGCAGCCCCCATTCCCGAAGCATCCACGGGCAGTTCCCCGAAGGGCTGACACCGGCTGCGCCTCAGCAGCCAGACAACCTCCCTCCCTCTGGTCGGGCACTGCAAGCCACACAGCCACTTGTGTCCCCTGTGTCCCTGGAGGCCGCAGCGCGTTTTGGGTTTTGGCGCGGACGGGCCCCTCTCAGCTTCCGTAGTCCATTTGCCCCGGAGCCTGCCAGACCCCTGGCCCCAGAGGCGGGCCCTGCTGAGTCCCCGAGCGCCTCCTGAGTTCCTGCCACCACCCTTGGGCCGGGATGAGGTGCCACCTTGTGCGTAGAAGCCCTGCACACAGGCAAGAAGCCCCCCAGGCCCGCGGGCGCGCCCGACCCTGGAGCCCCCTGGCTGGCTGCAGCCACAGGGAACGGGGGTTCTGAGTTGGCAGCCCCCATTCCCGAAGCATCCACGGGCAGTTCCCCGAAGGGCTGACACCGGCTGCGCCTCAGCAGCCAGACAACCTCCCTCCCTCTGGTCGGGCACTGCAAGCCACACAGCCACTTGTGTCCCCTGTGTCCCTGGAGGCCGCAGCGCGTTTTGGGTTTTGGCGCGGACGGGCCCCTCTCGGCTTCCGTAGTCCATTTGCCCCGGAGCCTGCCAGACCCCTTGCCCCAGGGGCGGGCCCTGCTGAGTCCCCGAGTGCCTCCTGAGTTCCTGCCACCACCCTTGGGCCGGGATGAGGTGTCACCTTGTGCGTAGAAGCCCTGCACACAGGCAAGAAGACCCCCAGGCCCTCGGGCTCGCCCGACCCTGGAGCCCCCTGGCTGGCTGCAGCAACAGGGAATGGGGGTTCTGAGTTGACAGCCCCCATTCCCGAAGCATCCACGGGCAGTTCCCCGAAGGGCTGACACCGGCTGCGCCTCAGCAGCCAGACAACCTCCCTCCCTCTGGTCGGGCACTGCAAGCCACACAGCCACTTGTGTCCCCTGTGTCCCTGGAGGCCGCAGCGCGTTTTGGGTTTTGGCGCGGACGGGCCCCTCTCGGCTTCCGTAGTCCATTTGCCCCCGGAGCCTGCCAGACCCCTGGCTCTAGGAGGCTGCCCAGGGGCGCTACCAACAGCCCCCAGGTGCTGGCTAGCCGCAGCAGCCGGCCAAGGGGGAGCACACACACCTGCAGGTGTCCCCAGGCCGCGCACACACGGACTGCCCCGCGCTTCCTGGCCTTGCAAATAGGCCCCCCGGGAAGCCCCGCCCGCCCTAGGGGCTTGTAGGGCAGGGCCTACACAAGGTGGGTGAGTGGGGAGGGCTGCTGCTGGCACACACCCACTCCTGAAGCCCACTGGGGCAGTCCAAGGGCGAGGAGCTCGGAGCTCGGTCAGGGCTGTCCCAGCAGAACTTTTTGAGGGTGGACGGACACGCCCGCGGGCAATCAGGTGTTGCGGGCAGGCCCCGGGGGCAGGCCCTGCTGAGTCCCCGAGCGCCACCTGGGTTCCTGCCACCACCCTTGGGCCGGGATGAGGTGCCACCTTGTGCATAGAAGCCCTGCACACAGGCAAGAAGCCCCCCAGGCCCGCGGCGCACCCAATCCTGGAGCCCCCTGGCCGGATGCAGCCACAGGGAACGGGGGTTCTGAGTTGGCAGGCCCCATTCCCGAAGCATCCACGGGCACTTCCCAAAGGGCTGACACCTGCTGCGCCTCAGCAGCCAGCCAACCTCCCTCCCTCTGGTCGGGCACTGCACGCCACACAGCCACTTGTGTCCCCTGTGTCCCTGGAGGCCGCAGCGCGTTTTGGGTTTTGGCGCGGACGGGCCCCTCTCGGCTTCCGTAGTCCATTTGCCCTGGAGCCTGCCAGACCCCTTGCCCAGGGGCGGGCCCTGCTGAGTCCCCGAGTGCCTCCTGAGTTCCTGCCACCACCCTTGGGCCGGGATGTGGTGCCACCTTGTGCGTAGAAGCCCTGCACACAGGCAAGAAGCCCCTAGGCCCGCGGGCGCGCCCGACCCTGGAGCCCCCTGGCTGGCTGCAGCCACAGGGAACGGGGGTTCTGAGTTGGCAGCCCCCATTCCCGAAGCATCCACGGGCAGTTCCCCGAAGGGCTGACACCGGCTGCGCCTCAGCAGCCGGACAACCTCCTCCCTCTGGTCGGGCACTGCAAGCCACACAGCCACTTGTGTCCCCTGTGTCCCTGGAGGCCGCAGCGCGTTTTGGGTTTTGGCGCGGACGGGCCGCTCTTGGTTTCCGTAGTCCATTTGCACCCGGAGCCTGCCAGACCCCTGGCCCCAGGGGCGGGCCCTGCTGAGTCCCCGAGCGCCTCCTGGGTTCCTACCACCACCCTTGGGCCGGGATGAGGTGCCACCTTGTGCGTAGAAGCCCTGCACACAGGCAAGAAGCCACCAAGGCCCGCGGGCGCGCCCGACCCTGGAGCCCCCTGGCTGGCTGCAGCCACAGGGAACGGGGGTACTGAGTTGGCAGCCCCCATTCCCGAAGCATCCACGGGCAGTTCCCCGAAGGGCTGACACCGGCTGCGCCTCAGCAGCCAGACAACCTCCCTCCCTCTGGTCGAGCACTGCAAGCCACACAGCCACTTGTGTCCCCTGTGTCCCTGGAGGCCGCAGCGCGTTTTGGGTTTTGGCGCGGACGGGCCCCTCTCGGCTTCCGTAGTCCATTTGCCCCCGGAGCCTGCCAGACCCCTGGCCCCAGGGGCGGGCCCTGCTGAGTCCCCGAGCGCCTCCTGGGTTCCTGCCACCACCCTTGGGCCGGATGTGGTGCCACCTTGTGCGTAGAAGCCCTGCACACAGGCAAGAAGCCCCTAGGCCCGCGGGCGCGCCCGACCCTGGAGCCCCCTGGCTGGCTGCAGCCACAGGGAACGGGGGTTCTGAGTTGGCAGCCCCCATTCCCGAAGCATCCACGGGCAGTTCCCCGAAGGGCTGACACCGGCTGCGCCTCAGCAGCCAGACAACCTCCCTCCCTCTGGTCGGGCACTGCAAGCCACACAGCCACTTGTGTCCCCTTTGTCCCTGGAGGCCGCAGCGCGTTTTGGGTTTTGGCACGGACGGGCCCCTCTCGGCTTCCGTAGTCCATTTGCCCTGGAGCCTGCCAGAACCCTGGGCCCAGGGGCGGGCCCTGCTGAGTCCGCGAGCTCCTCCTGGGTTCCTGCCACCACCCTTGGGCCGGGATGAGGTGCCACCTTGTGCGTAGAAGCCCTGCACACAGGCAAGAAGCCCCCCAGGCCCGCGGGCGCGCCCGACCCTGGAGCACCCTGGCTGGCTGCAGCCACAGGGAACGGGGGTTCTGAGTTGGCAGCCCCCATTCCCGAAGCATCCACGGGCAGCTCCCCGAAGGGCTGACACCGGCTGTGCCTCTGCAGCAGACAACCTCCCTCCCTCTGGTCGGGCACTGCAAGCCACACAGCCACTTGTGTCCCCTGTGTCCCTGGAGGCCGCAGCGCGTTTTGGGTTTTGGCGCGGACGGGCCCCTCTCGGCTTCCGTAGTCCATTTGCCCCCGGAGCCTGCCAGACCCCTGGACCCAGGGGCGGGCCCTGCTGAGTCCCCGAGCGCCTCCTGGGTTCCTGCCACCACCCTTGGGCCGGGATGAGGTGCCACCTTGTGCGTAGAAGCCCTGCACACAGGCAAGAAGCCCCCCAGGCCCGCGGGCGCGCCCGACCCTGGAGCCCCCTGGCTGGCTGCAGCCACAGGGAACGGGGGTTCTGAGTTGGCAGCCCCCATTCCCGAAGCATCCACGGGCAGTTCCCCGAAGGGCTGACACCGGCTGCGCCTCAGCAGCCAGACAACCTCCCTCCCTCTGGTCAGGCACTGCAAGCCACACAGCCACTTGTGTCCCCTTTGTCCCTGGAGGCCGCAGCGCGTTTTGGGTTTTGGCGCGGACGGGCCCCTCTCGGCTTCCGTAGTCCATTTGCCCCGGAGCCTGCCAGACCCCTGGCCCCAGAGGTGGGCCCTGCTGAGTCCCCGAGCGCCTCCTGAGTTTCTGCCACCACCCTTGGGCCGGGATGAGGTGCCACCTTGTGCGTAGAAGCCCTGCACACAGGCAAGAAGCCCCCCAGGCCCGCGGGCGCGCCCGACCCTGGAGCCCCCTGGCTGGCTGCAGCCACAGGGAACGGGGGTTCTGAGTTGGCAGCCCCCATTCCCGAAGCATCCACGGGCAGTTCCCCGAAGGGCTGACACCGGCTGCGCCTCAGCAGCCAGACAACCTCCCTCCCTCTGGTCGGGCACTGCAAGCCACACAGCCACTTGTGTCCCCTGTGTCCCTGGAGGCCGCAGCGCGTTTTGGGTTTTGGCGCGGACGGGCCCCTCTCGGCTTCCGTAGTCCATTTGCCCCGGAGCCTGCCAGACCCCTTGCCCCAGGGGCGGGCCCTGCTGAGTCCCCGAGTGCCTCCTGAGTTCCTGCCACCACCCTTGGGCCGGGATGAGGTGTCACCTTGTGCGTAGAAGCCCTGCACACAGGCAAGAAGACCCCCAGGCCCTCGGGCTCGCCCGACCCTGGAGCCCCCTGGCTGGCTGCAGCAACAGGGAATGGGGGTTCTGAGTTGGCAGCCCCCATTCCCGAAGCATCCACGGGCAGTTCCCTGAAGGGCTGACACCGGCTGCGCCTCAGCAGCCAGACAACCTCCCTCCCTCTGGTCGGGCACTGCAAGCCACACAGCCACTTGTGTCCCCTGTGTCCCTGGAGGCCGCAGCGCGTTTTGGGTTTTGGCGCGGACGGGCCCCTCTCGGCTTCCGTAGTCCATTTGCCCCCGGAGCCTGCCAGACCGCTGGCCCCAGGGGCAGGCCCTGCTGAGTCCCTGAGCGCCACCTGGGTTCCTGCCACCACACTTGGGCCGGGATGAGGTGCCACCTTGTGCGTAGAAGCCCTGCACACAGGCAAGAAGCCCCCCAGGCCCGCGGGCGCGCCCGACCCTGGAGCCCCCTGGCTGGCTGCAGCCACAGGGAACGGGGGTTCTGAGTTGGCAGGCCCCATTCCCGAAGCATCCACGGGCACTTCCCGAAGGGCTGACACCTGCTGCGCCTCAGCAGCCAGCCAACCTCCCTCCCTCTGGTCGGGCACTGCACGCCACACAGCCACTTGTGTCCCCTGTGTCCCTCCCTGGAGGCCGTAGCGCGTTTTGGGTTTTGGCGCGGACGGGCCCCTCTCGGCTTCCGTAGTCCATTTGCCCCCGGAGCCTGCCAGACCCCTGGCTCTAGGAGGCTGCCCAGGGGCGCTACCAACAGCCCCCAGGTGCTGGCTAGCCGCAGCAGCCGGCCAAGGGGGAGCACACACACCTGCAGGTGTCCCCAGGCCGCGCACACACGGACTGCCCCGCGCTTCCTGGCCTTGCAAATAGGCCCCCCGGGAAGCCCCGCCCGCCCTAGGGGCTTGTAGGGCAGGGCCTACACAAGGTGGGTGAGTGGGGAGGGCTGCTGCTGGCACACACCCACTCCTGAAGCCCACTGGGGCAGTCCAAGGGCGAGGAGCTCGGAGCTCGGTCAGGGCTGTCCCAGCAGAACTTTTTGAGGGTGGACGGACACGCCTGCGGGCAATCAGGTGTTGCGGGCAGGCCCCGGGGGCAGGCCCTGCTGAGTCCCCGAGCGCCACCTGGGTTCCTGCCACCACCCTTGGGCCGGGATGAGGTGCCACCTTGTGCATAGAAGCCCTGCACACAGGCAAGAAGCCCCCCAGGCCCGCGGCGCACCCAATCCTGGAGCCCCCTGGCCGGCTGCAGCCACAGGGAACGGGGGTTCTGAGTTGGCAGGCCCCATTCCCAAAGCATCCAAGGGCACTTCCCGAAGGGCTGACACCTGCTGCGCCTCAGCAGCCAGCCAACCTCCCTCCCTCTGGTCGGGCACTGCACGCCACACAGCCACTTGTGTCCCCTGTGTCCCTCCCTGGAGGCCGCAGCGTGTTTTGGGTTTTGGCGCGGACGGGCCCCTCTCGGCTTCCGTAGTCCATTTGACCCCGGAGCCTGCCAGACCGCTGGCCCCAGGGGCGGGCCCTGCTGAGTCCCCGAGCGCCTCCTGAGTTCCTGCCACCACCCTTGGGCCGGGATGAGGTGCCACCTTGTGCGTAGAAGCCCTGCACACAGGCAAGAAGCCCCCCAGGCCCGCGGGCGCGCCCGACCCTGGAGCACCCTGGCTGGCTGCAGCCACAGGTAACGGGGGTTCTGAGTTGGCAGCCCCCATTCCCGAAGCATCCACGGGCAGCTCCCCGAAGGGCTGACACCGGCTGTGCCTCTGCAGCCAGACAACCTCCCTCCCTCTGGTCGGGCACTGCAAGCCACACAGCCACTTGTTTCCCCTGTGTCCCTGGAGGCCGCAGCGCGTTTTGGGTTTTGGCGCGGACGGGCCCCTCTCGGCTTCCGTAGTCCATTTGCCCCCGGAGCCTGCCAGACCCCTGGACCCAGGGGCGGGCCCTGCTGAGTCCCCGAGCGCCTCCTGGGTTCCTGCCACCACCCTTGGGCCGGGATGAGGTGCCACCTTGTGCGTAGAAGCCCTGCACACAGGCAAGAAGCCCCCCAGGCCCGCGGGCGCGCCCGACCCTGGAGCCCCCTGGCTGGCTGCAGCCACAGGGAACGGGGGTTCTGAGTTGGCAGCCCCCATTCCCGAAGCATCCACGGGCAGTTCCCCGAAGGGCTGACACCGGCTGCGCCTCAGCAGCCAGACAACCTCCCTCCCTCTGGTCGGGCACTGCAAGCCACACAGCCACTTGTGTCCCCTGTGTCCCTGGAGGCCGCAGCGCGTTTTGGGTTTTGGCGCGGACGGGCCCCTCTCAGCTTCCGTAGTCCATTTGCCCCGGAGCCTGCCAGACCCCTGGCCCCAGAGGCGGGCCCTGCTGAGTCCCCGAGCGCCTCCTGAGTTCCTGCCACCACCCTTGGGCCGGGATGATGTGCCACCTTGTGCGTAGAAGCCCTGCACACAGGCAAGAAGCCCCCCAGGCCCGCGGGCGCGCCCGACCCTGGAGCCCCCTGGCTGGCTGCAGCCACAGGGAACGGGGGTTCTGAGTTGGCAGCCCCCATTCCCGAAGCATCCACGGGCAGTTCCCCGAAGGGCTGACACCGGCTGCGCCTCAGCAGCCAGACAACCTCCCTCCCTCTGGTCGGGCACTGCAAGCCACACAGCCACTTGTGTCCCCTTTGTCCCTGGAGGCCGCAGCGCGTTTTGGGTTTTGGCGCGGACGGGCCCCTCTCGGCTTCCGTAGTCCATTTGCCCCGGAGCCTGCCAGACCCCTGGCCCCAGAGGTGGGCCCTGCTGAGTCCCCGAGCGCCTCCTGAGTTTCTGCCACCACCCTTGGGCCGGGATGAGGTGCCACCTTGTGCGTAGAAGCCCTGCACACAGGCAAGAAGCCCCCCAGGCCCGCGGGCGCGCCCGACCCTGGAGCCCCCTGGCTGGCTGCAGCCACAGGGAACGGGGGTTCTGAGTTGGCAGCCCCCATTCCCGAAGCATCCACGGGCAGTTCCCCTAAGGGCTGACACCGGCTGCGCCTCAGCAGCCAGACAACCTCCCTCCCTCTGGTCGGGCACTGCAAGCCACACAGCCACTTGTGTCCCCTGTGTCCCTGGAGGCCGCAGCGCGTTTTGGGTTTTGGCGCGGACGGGCCCCTCTCGGCTTCCGTAGTCCATTTGCCCTGGAGCCTGCCAGAACCCTGGCCCCAGGGGCAGGCCCTGCTGAGTCCGCGAGCGCCTCCTGGGTTCCTGCCACCACCCTTGGGCCGGGATGAGGTGCCACCTTGTGCGTAGAAGCCCTGCACACAGGCAAGAAGCCCCCCAGGCCCGCGGGCGCGCCCTAACCTGGAGCCCCCTGGCTGGCTGCAGCCACAGGGAACGGGGGTTCTGAGTTGGCAGCCCCCATTCCCGAAGCATCCACGGGCAGCTCCCCGAAGGGCTGATACCGGCTGTGCCTCTGCAGCCAGACAACCTCCCTCCCTCTGGTCGGGCACTGCAAGCCACACAGCCACTTGTGTCCCCTGTGTCCCTGGAGGCCGCAGCGCGTTTTGGGTTTTGGCGCGGACGGGCCCCTCTCGGCTTCCGTAGTCCATTTGACCCCGGAGCCTGCCAGACCGCTGGCCCCAGGGGCGGGCCCTGCTGAGTCCCTGAGCACCTCATGGGTTCCTGCCACCACCCTTGGGCCGGGATGAGGTGCCACCTTGTGCGTAGAAGCCCTGCACACAGGCAAGAAGTCCCCCAGGCCCGCGGGCGCGCCCGACCCTGGAGCCCCCTGGCTGGCTGCAGCCACAGGGAACGGGGGTTCTGAGTTGGCAGCCCCCATTCCCGAAGCATCCACGGGCAGTTCCCCGAAGGGCTGACACCGGCTGCGCCTCAGCAGCCAGACAACCTCCCTCCCTCTGGTCGGGCACTGCAAGCCACACAGCCACTTGTGTCCCCTGTGTCCCTGGAGGCCGCAGCGCGTTTTGGGTTTTGGCGCGGACGTGCCCCTCTCAGCTTCCGTAGTCCATTTGCCCCGGAGCCTGCCAGACCCCTGGCCCCAG
This sequence comes from Lepus europaeus, assembly GCF_033115175.1. NCBI lineage: Eukaryota > Metazoa > Chordata > Mammalia > Lagomorpha > Leporidae > Lepus > Lepus europaeus. The sequence continues at coordinate 47,473 of NW_026909113.1, forward strand.
AGGCGGGCCCTGCTGAGTCCCCGAGCGCCTCCTGAGTTCCTGCCACCACCCTTGGGCCGGGATGAGGTGCCACCTTGTGCGTAGAAGCCCTGCACACAGGCAAGAAGCCCCCCAGGCCCGCGGGCGCGCCCGACCCTGGAGCCCCCTGGCTGGCTGCAGCCACAGGGAACGGGGGTTCTGAGTTGGCAGCCCCCATTCCCGAAGCATCCACGGGCAGTTCCCCGAAGGGCTGACACCGGCTGCGCCTCAGCAGCCAGACAACCTCCCTCCCTCTGGTCGGGCACTGCAAGCCACACAGCCACTTGTGTCCCCTGTGTCCCTGGAGGCCGCAGCGCGTTTTGGGTTTTGGCGCGGACGGGCCCCTCTCGGCTTCCGTAGTCCATTTGCCCCGGAGCCTGCCAGACCCCTTGCCCCAGGGGCGGGCCCTGCTGAGTCCCCGAGTGCCTCCTGAGTTCCTGCCACCACCCTTGGGCCGGGATGTGGTGCCACCTTGTGCGTAGAAGCCCTGCACACAGGCAAGAAGCCCCTAGGCCCGCGGGCGCGCCCGACCCTGGAGCCCCCTGGCTGGCTGCAGCCACAGGGAACGGGGGTTCTGAGTTGGCAGCCCCCATTCCCGAAGCATCCACGGGCAGTTCCCCGAAGGGCTGACACCGGCTGCGCCTCAGCAGCCAGACAACCTCCCTCCCTCTGGTCGGGCACTGCAAGCCACACAGCCACTTGTGTCCCCTTTGTCCCTGGAGGCCGCAGCGCGTTTTGGGTTTTGGCGCGGACGGGCCCCTCTCGGCTTCCGTAGTCCATTTGCCCCGGAGCCTGCCAGACCCCTGGCCCCAGAGGCGGGCCCTGCTGAGTCCCCGAGCGCCTCCTGAGTTCCTGCCACCACCCTTGGGCCGGGATGAGGTGCCACCTTGTGCGTAGAAGCCCTGCACACAGGCAAGAAGCCCCCCAGGCCCGCGGGCGCGCCCGACCCTGGAGCCCCCTGGCTGGCTGCAGCCACAGGGAACGGGGGTTCTGAGTTGGCAGCCCCCATTCCCGAAGCATCCACGGGCAGTTCCCCGAAGGGCTGACACCGGCTGCGCCTCAGCAGCCAGACAACCTCCCTCCCTCTGGTCGGGCACTGCAAGCCACACAGCCACTTGTGTCCCCTGTGTCCCTGGAGGCCGCAGCGCGTTTTGGGTTTTGGCGCGGACGGGCCCCTCTCGGCTTCCGTAGTCCATTTGCCCCGGAGCCTGCCAGACCCCTTGCCCCAGGGGCGGGCCCTGCTGAGTCCCCGAGTGCCTCCTGAGTTCCTGCCACCACCCTTGGGCCGGGATGAGGTGTCACCTTGTGCGTAGAAGCCCTGCACACAGGCAAGAAGACCCCCAGGCCCTCGGGCTCGCCCGACCCTGGAGCCCCCTGGCTGGCTGCAGCAACAGGGAATGGGGGTTCTGAGTTGGCAGCCCCCATTCCCGAAGCATCCACGGGCAGTTCCCCGAAGGGCTGACACCGGCTGCGCCTCAGCAGCCAGACAACCTCCCTCCCTCTGGTCGGGCACTGCAAGCCACACAGCCACTTGTGTCCCCTGTGTCCCTGGAGGCCGCAGCGCGTTTTGGGTTTTGGCGCGGACGGGTCCCTCTCGGCTTCCGTAGTCCATTTGCCCCCGGAGCCTGCCAGACCGCTGGCCCCAGGGGCAGGCCCTGCTGAGTCCCTGAGCGCCACCTGGGTTCCTGCCACCACACTTGGGCCGGGATGAGGTGCCACCTTGTGCGTAGAAGCCCTGCACACAGGCAAGAAGCCCCCCAGGCCCGCGGGCGCGCCCGACCCTGGAGCCCCCTGGCTGGCTGCAGCCACAGGGAACGGGGGTTCTGAGTTGGCAGCCCCCATTCCCGAAGCATCCACGGGCAGTTCCCCGAAGGGCTGACACCGGCTGCGCCTCAGCAGCCAGACAACCTCCCTCCCTCTGGTCGGGCACTGCAAGCCACACAGCCACTTGTGTCCCCTGTGTCCCTGGAGGCCGCAGCGCGTTTTGGGTTTTGGCGCGGACGGGCCCCTCTCGGCTTCCGTAGTCCATTTGCCCCGGAGCCTGCCAGACCCCTTGCCCCAGGGGCGGGCCCTGCTGAGTCCCCGAGTGCCTCCTGAGTTCCTGCCACCACCCTTGGGCCGGGATGAGGTGTCACCTTGTGCGTAGAAGCCCTGCACACAGGCAAGAAGACCCCCAGGCCCTCGGGCTCGCCCGACCCTGGAGCCCCCTGGCTGGCTGCAGCAACAGGGAATGGGGGTTCTGAGTTGGCAGCCCCCATTCCCGAAGCATCCACGGGCAGTTCCCCGAAGGGCTGACACCGGCTGCGCCTCAGCAGCCAGACAACCTCCCTCCCTCTGGTCGGGCACTGCAAGCCACACAGCCACTTGTGTCCCCTGTGTCCCTGGAGGCCGCAGCGCGTTTTGGGTTTTGGCGCGGACGGGCCCCTCTCGGCTTCCGTAGTCCATTTGCCCCCGGAGCCTGCCAGACCGCTGGCCCCAGGGGCAGGCCCTGCTGAGTCCCTGAGCGCCACCTGGGTTCCTGCCACCACCCTTGGGCCGGGATGAGGTGCCACCTTGTGCGTAGAAGCCCTGCACACAGGCAAGAAGCCCCCCAGGCCCGCGGGCGCGCCCGACCCTGGAGCCCCCTGGCTGGCTGCAGCCACAGGGAACGGGGGTTCTGAGTTGGCAGGCCCCATTCCCGAAGCATCCACGGGCACTTCCCGAAGGGATGACACCTGCTGCGCCTCAGCAGCCAGCCAACCTCCCTCCCTCTGGTCGGGCACTGCACGCCACACAGCCACTTGTGTCCCCTGTGTCCCTCCCTGGAGGCCGCAGCGCGTTTTGGGTTTTGGCGCGGACGGGCCCCTCTCGGCTTCCGTAGTCCATTTGCCCCCGGAGCCTGCCAGACCCCTGGCTCTAGGAGGCTGCCCAGGGGCGCTACCAACAGCCCCCAGGTGCTGGCTAGCCGCAGCAGCCGGCCAAGGGGGAGCACACACACCTGCAGGTGTCCCCAGGCCGCGCACACACGGACTGCCCCGCGCTTCCTGGCCTTGCAAATAGGCCCCCCGGGAAGCCCCGCCCGCCCTAGGGGCTTGTAGGGCAGGGCCTACACAAGGTGGGTGAGTGGGGAGGGCTGCTGCTGGCACACACCCACTCCTGAAGCCCACTGGGGCAGTCCAAGGGCGAGGAGCTCGGAGCTCGGTCAGGGCTGTCCCAGCAGAACTTTTTGAGGGTGGACGGACACGCCCGCGGGCAATCAGGTGTTGCGGGCAGGCCCCGGGGGCAGGCCCTGCTGAGTCCCCGAGCGCCACCTGGGTTCCTGCCACCACCCTTGGGCCGGGATGAGGTGCCACCTTGTGCATAGAAGCCCTGCACACAGGCAAGAAGCCCCCCAGGCCCGCGGCGCACCCAATCCTGGAGCCCCCTGGCCGGATGCAGCCACAGGGAACGGGGGTTCTGAGTTGGCAGGCCCCATTCCCGAAGCATCCACGGGCACTTCCCGAAGGGCTGACACCTGCTGCGCCTCAGCAGCCAGCCAACCTCCCTCCCTCTGGTCGGGCACTGCACGCCACACAGCCACTTGTGTCCCCTGTGTCCCTCCCTGGAGGCCGCAGCGTGTTTTGGGTTTTGGCGCGGACGGGCCCCTCTCGGCTTCCGTAGTCCATTTGACCCCGGAGCCTGCCAGACCGCTGGCCCCAGGGGCGGGCCCTGCTGAGTCCCCGAGCGCCTCCTGAGTTCCTGCCACCACCCTTGGGCCGGGATGAGGTGCCACCTTGTGCGTAGAAGCCCTGCACACAGGCAAGAAGCCCCCCAGGCCCGCGGTTTCGCCCGACCCTGGAGCCCCCTGGCTGGCTGCAGCCACAGGGAACGGGGGTTCTGAGTTGGCAGCCCCCATTCCCGAAGCATCCACGGGCAGTTCCCTGAAGGGCTGACACCGGCTGCGCCTCAGCAGCCAGACAACCTCCCTCCCTCTGGTCGGGCACTGCAAGCCACACAGCCACTTGTGTCCCCTGTGTCCCTGGAGGCCGCAGCGCGTTTTGGGTTTTGGCGCGGACGGGCCCCTCTCGGCTTCCGTAGTCCATTTGCCCCGGAGCCTGCCAGACCCCTGGCCCCAGGGGCGGGCCCTGCTGAGTCCCCGAGTGCCTCCTGAGTTCCTGACACCACCCTTGGGCCGGGATGTGGTGCCACCTTGTGCGTAGAAGCCCTGCACACAGGCAAGAAGCCCCTAGGCCCGCGGGCGCGCCCGACCCTGGAGCCCCCTGGCTGGCTGCAGCCACAGGGAACGGGGGTTCTGAGTTGGCAGCCCCCATTCCCGAAGCATCCACGGGCAGTTCCCCGAAGGGCTGACACCGGCTGCGCCTCAGCAGCCAGACAACCTCCCTCCCTCTGGTCGGGCACTGCAAGCCACACAGCCACTTGTGTCCCCTGTGTCCCTGGAGGCCGCAGCGCGTTTTGGGTTTTGGCGCGGACGGGCCCCTCTCAGCTTCCGTAGTCCATTTGCCCCGGAGCCTGCCAGACCCCTGGCCCCAGAGGCGGGCCCTGCTGAGTCCCCGAGCGCCTCCTGAGTTCCTGCCACCACCCTTGGGCCGGGATGAGGTGCCACCTTGTGCGTAGAAGCCCTGCACACAGGCAAGAAGCCCCCCAGGCCCGCGGGCGCGCCCGACCCTGGAGCCCCCTGGCTGGCTGCAGCCACAGGGAACGGGGGTTCTGAGTTGGCAGCCCCCATTCCCGAAGCATCCACGGGCAGTTCCCCGAAGGGCTGACACCGGCTGCGCCTCAGCAGCCAGACAACCTCCCTCCCTCTGGTCGGGCACTGCAAGCCACACAGCCACTTGTGTCCCCTGTGTCCCTGGAGGCCGCAGCGCGTTTTGGGTTTTGGCGCGGACGGGCCCCTCTCGGCTTCCGTAGTCCATTTGCCCCGGAGCCTGCCAGACCCCTTGCCCCAGGGGCGGGCCCTGCTGAGTCCCCGAGTGCCTCCTGAGTTCCTGCCACCACCCTTGGGCCGGGATGAGGTGTCACCTTGTGCGTAGAAGCCCTGCACACAGGCAAGAAGACCCCCAGGCCCTCGGGCTCGCCCGACCCTGGAGCCCCCTGGCTGGCTGCAGCAACAGGGAATGGGGGTTCTGAGTTGGCAGCCCCCATTCCCGAAGCATCCACGGGCAGTTCCCCGAAGGGCTGACACCGGCTGCGCCTCAGCAGCCAGACAACCTCCCTCCCTCTGGTCGGGCACTGCAAGCCACACAGCCACTTGTGTCCCCTGTGTCCCTGGAGGCCGCAGCGCGTTTTGGGTTTTGGCGCGGACGGGCCCCTCTCGGCTTCCGTAGTCCATTTGCCCCCGGAGCCTGCCAGACCGCTGGCCCCAGGGGCAGGCCCTGCTGAGTCCCTGAGCGCCACCTGGGTTCCTGCCACCACACTTGGGCCGGGATGAGGTGCCACCTTGTGCGTAGAAGCCCTGCACACAGGCAAGAAGCCCCCCAGGCCCGCGGGCGCGCCCGACCCTGGAGCCCCCTGGCTGGCTGCAGCCACAGGGAACGGGGGTTCTGAGTTGGCAGCCCCCATTCCCGAAGCATCCACGGGCAGTTCCCCGAAGGGCTGACACCGGCTGCGCCTCAGCAGCCAGACAACCTCCCTCCCTCTGGTCGGGCACTGCAAGCCACACAGCCACTTGTGTCCCCTGTGTCCCTGGAGGCCGCAGCGCGTTTTGGGTTTTGGCGCGGACGGGCCCCTCTCGGCTTCCGTAGTCCATTTGCCCCGGAGCCTGCCAGACCCCTTGCCCCAGGGGCGGGCCCTGCTGAGTCCCCGAGTGCCTCCTGAGTTCCTGCCACCACCCTTGGGCCGGGATGAGGTGTCACCTTGTGCGTAGAAGCCCTGCACACAGGCAAGAAGACCCCCAGGCCCTCGGGCTCGCCCGACCCTGGAGCCCCCTGGCTGGCTGCAGCAACAGGGAATGGGGGTTCTGAGTTGGCAGCCCCCATTCCCGAAGCATCCACGGGCAGTTCCCCGAAGGGCTGACACCGGCTGCGCCTCAGCAGCCAGACAAACCTCCCTCCCTCTGGTCGGGCACTGCAAGCCACACAGCCACTTGTGTCCCTGTGTCCCTGGAGGCCGCAGCGCGTTTTGGGTTTTGGCGCGGACGGGCCCCTCTCGGCTTCCGTAGTCCATTTGCCCCCGGAGCCTGCCAGACCGCTGGCCCCAGGGGCAGGCCCTGCTGAGTCCCTGAGCGCCACCTGGGTTCCTGCCACCACCCTTGGGCCGGATGAGGTGCCACCTTGTGCGTAGAAGCCCTGCACACAGGCAAGAAGCCCCCCAGGCCCGCGGGCGCGCCCGACCCTGGAGCCCCCTGGCTGGCTGCAGCCACAGGGAACGGGGGTTCTGAGTTGGCAGGCCCCATTCCCGAAGCATCCACGGGCACTTCCCGAAGGGCTGACACCTGCTGCGCCTCAGCAGCCAGCCAACCTCCCTCCCTCTGGTCGGGCACTGCACGCCACACAGCCACTTGTGTCCCCTGTGTCCCTCCCTGGAGGCCGCAGCGCGTTTTGGGTTTTGGCGCGGACGGGCCCCTCTCGGCTTCCGTAGTCCATTTGCCCCCGGAGCCTGCCAGACCCCTGGCTCTAGGAGGCTGCCCAGGGGCGCTACCAACAGCCCCCAGGTGCTGGCTAGCCGCAGCAGCCGGCCAAGGGGAGCACACACACCTGCAGGTGTCCCCAGGCCGCGCACACACGGACTGCCCCGCGCTTCCTGGCCTTGCAAATAGGCCCCCCGGAAGCCCCGCCCGCCCTAGGGGCTTGTAGGGCAGGGCTACACAAGGTGGGTGAGTGGGGAGGGCTGCTGCTGGCACACACCCACTCCTGAAGCCCACTGGGGCAGTCCAAGGGCGAGGAGCTCGGAGCTCGGTCAGGGCTGTCCCAGCAGAACTTTTTGAGGGTGGACGGACACGCCCGTGGGCAATCAGGTGTTGCGGGCAGGCCCCGGGGGCAGGCCCTGCTGAGTCCCCGAGCGCCACCTGGGTTCCTGCCACCACCCTTGGGCCGGGATGAGGTGCCACCTTGTGCATAGAAGCCCTGCACACAGGCAAGAAGCCCCCCAGGCCCGCGGCGCACCCAATCCTGGAGCCCCTGGCCGGATGCAGCCACAGGGAACGGGGGTTCTGAGTTGGCAGGCCCCATTCCCGAAGCATCCACGGGCACTTCCCGAAGGGCTGACACCTGCTGCGCCTCAGCAGCCAGCCAACCTCCCTCCCTCTGGTCGGGCACTGCACGCCACACAGCCACTTGTGTCCCCTGTGTCCCTCCCTGGAGGCCGCAGCGTGTTTTGGGTTTTGGCGCGGACGGGCCCCTCTCGGCTTCCGTAGTCCATTTGACCCCGGAGCCTGCCAGACCGCTGGCCCCAGGGGCGGGCCCTGCTGAGTCCCCGAGCACCTCCTGGGTTCCTGCCACCACCCTTGGGCCGGGATGAGGTGCCACCTTGTGCGTAGAAGCCCTGCACACAGGCAAGAATTCCCCCAGTCCCGCGGGCGCGCCCGACCCTGGAGCCCCCTGGCTGGCTGCAGCCACAGGGAACGGGGGTTCTGAGTTGGCAGCCCCCATTCCCGAAGCATCCACGGGCAGTTCCCCGAAGGGCTGACACCGGCTGCGCCTCAGCAGCCAGACAACCTCCCTCCCTCTGGTCGGGCACTGCAAGCCACACAGCCACTTGTGTCCCCTGTGTCCCTGGAGGCCGCAGCGCGTTTTGGGTTTTGGCGCGGACGCGCCCCTCTCAGCTTCCGTAGTCCATTTGCCCCGGAGCCTGCCAGACCCCTGGCCCCAGAGGCGGGCCCTGCTGAGTCCCCGAGCGCCTCCTGAGTTCCTGCCACCACCCTTGGGCCGGGATGAGGTGCCACCTTGTGCGTAGAAGCCCTGCACACAGGCAAGAAGCCCCCCAGGCCCGCGGGCGCGCCCGACCCTGGAGCCCCCTGGCTGGCTGCAGCCACAGGGAACGGGGGTTCTGAGTTGGCAGCCCCCATTCCCGAAGCATCCACGGGCAGTTCCCCGAAGGGCTGACACCGGCTGCGCCTCAGCAGCCAGACAACCTCCCTCCCTCTGGTCGGGCACTGCAAGCCACACAGCCACTTGTGTCCCCTGTGTCCCTGGAGGCCGCAGCGCGTTTTGGGTTTTGGCGTGGACGGGCCCCTCTCGGCTTCCGTAGTCCATTTGCCCCGGAGCCTGCCAGACCCCTTGCCCCAGGGGCGGGCCCTGCTGAGTCCCCGAGTGCCTCCTGAGTTCCTGCCACCACCCTTGGGCCGGGATGTGGTGCCACCTTGTGCGTAGAAGCCCTGCACACAGGCAAGAAGCCCCTAGGCCCGCGGGCGCGCCCGACCCTGGAGCCCCCTGGCTGGCTGCAGCCACAGGGAACGGGGGTTCTGAGTTGGCAGCCCCCATTCCCGAAGCATCCACGGGCAGTTCCCCGAAGGGCTGACACCGGCTGCGCCTCAGCAGCCAGACAACCTCCCTCCCTCTGGTCGGGCACTGCAAGCCACACAGCCACTTGTGTCCCCTTTGTCCCTGGAGGCCGCAGCGCGTTTTGGGTTTTGGTGCGGACGGGCCCCTCTCGGCTTCCGTAGTCCATTTGACCCGGAGCCTGCCAGACCCCTGGCCCCAGAGGCGGGCCCTGCTGAGTCCCCGAGCGCCTCCTGAGTTCCTGCCACCACCCTTGGGCCGGGATGAGGTGCCACCTTGTGCGTAGAAGCCCTGCACACAGGCAAGAAGCCCCCCAGGCCCGCGGGCGCGCCCGACCCTGGAGCCCCCTGGCTGGCTGCAGCCACAGGGAACGGGGGTTCTGAGTTGGCAGCCCCCATTCCCGAAGCATCCACGGGCAGTTCCCCGAAGGGCTGACACCGGCTGCGCCTCAGCAGCCAGACAACCTCCCTCCCTCTGGTCGGGCACTGCAAGCCACACAGCCACTTGTGTCCCCTGTGTCCCTGGAGGCCGCAGCGCGTTTTGGGTTTTGGCGCGGACGGGCCCCTCTCGGCTTCCGTAGTCCATTTGCCCCGGAGCCTGCCAGACCCCTGGCCCCAGGGGCGGGCCCTGCTGAGTCCCCGAGTGCCTCCTGAGTTCCTGCCACCACCCTTGGGCCGGGATGTGGTGCCACCTTGTGCGTAGAAGCCCTGCACACAGGCAAGAAGCCCCTAGGCCCGCGGGCGCGCCCGACCCTGGAGCCCCCTGGCTGGCTGCAGCAACAGGGAACGGGGGTTCTGAGTTGGCAGCCCCCATTCCCGAAGCATCCACGGGCAGTTCCCCGAAGGGCTGACACCGGCTGCGCCTCAGCAGCCAGACGACCTCCCTCCCTCTGGTCGGGCACTGCAAGCCACACAGCCACTTGTGTCCCCTGTGTCCCTGGAGGCCGCAGCGCGTTTTGGGTTTTGGCGCGGACGGGCCCCTCTCAGCTTCCGTAGTCCATTTGCCCCGGAGCCTGCCAGACCCCTTGCCCCAGAGGCGGGCCCTGCTGAGTCCCCGAGCGCCTCCTGAGTTCCTGCCACCACCCTTGGGCCGGGATGAGGTGCCACCTTGTGCGTAGAAGCCCTGCACACAGGCAAGAAGCCCCCCAGGCCCGCGGGCGCGCCCGACCCTGGAGCCCCCTGGCTGGCTGCAGCCACAGGGAACGGGGGTTCTGAGTTGGCAGCCCCCATTCCCGAAGCATCCACGGGCAGTTCCCCGAAGGGCTGACACTGGCTGCGCCTCAGCAGCCAGACAACCTCCCTCCCTCTGGTCGGGCACTGCAAGCCACACAGCCACTTGTGTCCCCTGTGTCCCTGGAGGCCGCAGCGCGTTTTGGGTTTTGGCGCGGACGGGCCCCTCTCGGCTTCCGTAGTCCATTTGCCCCGGAGCCTGCCAGACCCCTTGCCCCAGGGGCGGGCCCTGCTGAGTCCCCGAGTGCCTCCTGAGTTCCTGCCACCACCCTTGGGCCGGGATGAGGTGTCACCTTGTGCGTAGAAGCCCTGCACACAGGCAAGAAGACCCCCAGGCCCTCGGGCTCGCCCGACCCTGGAGCCCCCTGGCTGGCTGCAGCAACAGGGAATGGGGGTTCTGAGTTGGCAGCCCCCATTCCCGAAGCATCCACGGGCAGTTCCCCGAAGGGCTGACACCGGCTGCGCCTCAGCAGCCAGACAACCTCCCTCCCTCTGGTCGGGCACTGCAAGCCACACAGCCACTTGTGTCCCCTGTGTCCCTGGAGGCCGCAGCGCGTTTTGGGTTTTGGCGCGGATGGGCCCCTCTCGGCTTCCGTAGTCCATTTGCCCCCGGAGCCTGCCAGACCCCTGGCTCTAGGAGGCTGCCCAGGGGCGCTACCAACAGCCCCCAGGTGCTGGCTAGCCGCAGCAGCCGGCCAAGGGGGAGCACACACACCTGCAGGTGTCCCCAGGCCGCGCACACACGGACTGCCCCGCGCTTCCTGGCCTTGCAAATAGGCCCCCCGGGAAGCCCCGCCCGCCCTAGGGGCTTGTAGGGCAGGGCCTACACAAGGTGGGTGAGTGGGGAGGGCTGCTGCTGGCACACACCCACTCCTGAAGCCCACTGGGGCAGTCCAAGGGCGAGGAGCTCGGAGCTCGGTCAGGGCTGTCCCAGCAGAACTTTTTGAGGGTGGACGGACACGCCCGCGGGCAATCAGGTGTTGCGGGCAGGCCCCGGGGGCAGGCCCTGCTGAGTCCCCGAGCGCCACCTGGGTTCCTGCCACCACCCTTGGGCCGGGATGAGGTGCCACCTTGTGCATAGAAGCCCTGCACACAGGCAAGAAGCCCCCCAGGCCCGCGGCGCACCCAATCCTGGAGCCCCCTGGCCGGATGCAGCCACAGGGAACGGGGATTCTGAGTTGGCAGGCCCCATTCCCGAAGCATCCACGGGCACTTCCCGAAGGGCTGACACCTGCTGCGCCTCAGCAGCCAGCCAACCTCCCTCCCTCTGGTCGGGCACTGCACGCCACACAGCCACTTGTGTCCCCTGTGTCCCTCCCTGGAGGCCGCAGCGCGTTTTGGGTTTTGGCGCGGACGGGCCCCTCTCGGCTTCCGTAGTCCATTTGACCCCGGAGCCTGCCAGACCGCTGGCCCCAGGGGCGGGCCCTGCTGAGTCCCAGAGCACCTCCTGGGTTCCTGCCACCACCCTTGGGCCGGGATGAGGTGCCACCTTGTGCGTAGAAGCCCTGCACACAGGCAAGAAGTCCCCCAGTCCCGCGGGCGCGCCCGACCCTGGAGCCCCCTGGCTGGCTGCAGCCACAGGGAACGGGGGTTCTGAGTTGGCAGCCCCCATTCCCGAAGCATCCACGGGCAGTTCCCCGAAGGGCTGACACCGGCTGCGCCTCAGCAGCCAGACAACCTCCCTCCCTCTGGTCGGGCACTGCAAGCCACACAGCCACTTGTGTCCCCTGTGTCCCTGGAGGCCGGAGCGCGTTTTGGGTTTTGGCGCGGACGCGCCCCTCTCAGCTTCCGTAGTCCATTTGCCCCGGAGCCTGCCAGACCCCTGGCCCCAGAGGCGGGCCCTGCTGAGTCCCCGAGCGCCTCCTGAGTTCCTGCCACCACCCTTGGGCCGGGATGAGGTGCCACCTTGTGCGTAGAAGCCCTGCACACAGGCAAGAAGCCCCCCAGGCCCGCGGGCGCGCCCGACCCTGGAGCCCCCTGGCTGGCTGCAGCCACAGGGAACGGGGGTTCTGAGTTGGCAGCCCCCATTCCCGAAGCATCCACGGGCAGTTCCCCGAAGGGCTGACACCGGCTGCGCCTCAGCAGCCAGACAACCTCCCTCCCTCTGGTCGGGCACTGCAAGCCACACAGCCACTTGTGTCCCCTGTGTCCCTGGAGGCCGCAGCGCGTTTTGGGTTTTGGCGCGGAAGGGCCCCTCTCGGCTTCCGTAGTCCATTTGCCCCGGAGCCTGCCAGACCCCTTGCCCCAGGGGCGGGCCCTGCTGAGTCCCCGAGTGCCTCCTGAGTTCCTGCCACCACCCTTGGGCCGGGATGTGGTGCCACCTTGTGCGTAGAAGCCCTGCACACAGGCAAGAAGCCCCTAGGCCCGCGGGCGCGCCCGACCCTGGAGCCCCCTGGCTGGCTGCAGCCACAGGGAACGGGGGTTCTGAGTTGGCAGCCCCCATTCCCGAAGCATCCACGGGCAGTTCCCCGAAGGGCTGACACCGGCTGCGCCTCAGCAGCCAGACAACCTCCCTCCCTCTGGTCGGGCACTGCAAGCCACACAGCCACTTGTGTCCCCTTTGTCCCTGGAGGCCGCAGCGCGTTTTGGGTTTTGGCGCGGACGGGCCCCTCTCGGCTTCCGTAGTCCATTTGACCCGGAGCCTGCCAGACCCCTGGCCCCAGAGGCGGGCCCTGCTGAGTCCCCGAGCGCCTCCTGAGTTCCTGCCACCACCCTTGGGCCGGGATGAGGTGCCACCTTGTGCGTAGAAGCCCTGCACACAGGCAAGAAGCCCCCCAGGCCCGCGGGCGCGCCCGACCCTGGAGCCCCCTGGCTGGCTGCAGCCACAGGGAACGGGGGTTCTGAGTTGGCAGCCCCCATTCCCGAAGCATCCACGGGCAGTTCCCCGAAGGGCTGACACCGGCTGCGCCTCAGCAGCCAGACAACCTCCCTCCCTCTGGTCGGGCACTGCAAGCCACACAGCCACTTGTGTCCCCTGTGTCCCTGGAGGCCGCAGCGCGTTTTGGGTTTTGGCGCGGACGGGCCCCTCTCGGCTTCCGTAGTCCATTTGCCCCGGAGCCTGCCAGACCCCTGGCCCCAGGGGCGGGCCCTGCTGAGTCCCCGAGTGCCTCCTGAGTTCCTGCCACCACCCTTGGGCCGGGATGTGGTGCCACCTTGTGCGTAGAAGCCCTGCACACAGGCAAGAAGCCCCTAGGCCCGCGGGCGCGCCCGACCCTGGAGCCCCCTGGCTGGCTGCAGCAACAGGGAACGGGGGTACTGAGTTGGCAGCCCCCATTCCCGAAGCATCCACGGGCAGTTCCCCGAAGGGCTGACACCGGCTGCGCCTCAGCAGCCAGACGACCTCCCTCCCTCTGGTCGGGCACTGCAAGCCACACAGCCACTTGTGTCCCCTGTGTCCCTGGAGGCCGCAGCGCGTTTTGGGTTTTGGCGCGGACGGGCCCCTCTCAGCTTCCGTAGTCCATTTGCCCCGGAGCCTGCCAGACCCCTGGCCCCAGAGGCGGGCCCTGCTGAGTCCCCGAGCGCCTCCTGAGTTCCTGCCACCACCCTTGGGCCGGGATGAGGTGCCACCTTGTGCGTAGAAGCCCTGCACACAGGCAAGAAGCCCCCCAGGCCCGCGGGCGCGCCCGACCCTGGAGCCCCCTGGCTGGCTGCAGCCACAGGGAACGGGGGTTCTGAGTTGGCAGCCCCCATTCCCGAAGCATCCACGGGCAGTTCCCCGAAGGGCTGACACTGGCTGCGCCTCAGCAGCCAGACAACCTCCCTCCCTCTGGTCGGGCACTGCAAGCCACACAGCCACTTGTGTCCCCTGTGTCCCTGGAGGCCGCAGCGCGTTTTGGGTTTTGGCGCGGACGGGCCCCTCTCGGCTTCCGTAGTCCATTTGCCCCGGAGCCTGCCAGACCCCTTGCCCCAGGGGCGGGCCCTGCTGAGTCCCCGAGTGCCTCCTGAGTTCCTGCCACCACCCTTGGGCCGGGATGAGGTGTCACCTTGTGCGTAGAAGCCCTGCACACAGGCAAGAAGACCCCCAGGCCCTCGGGCTCGCCCGACCCTGGAGCCCCCTGGCTGGCTGCAGCAACAGGGAATGGGGGTTCTGAGTTGGCAGCCCCCATTCCCGAAGCATCCACGGGCAGTTCCCCGAAGGGCTGACACCGGCTGCGCCTCAGCAGCCAGACAACCTCCCTCCCTCTGGTCGGGCACTGCAAGCCACACAGCCACTTGTGTCCCCTGTGTCCCTGGAGGCCGCAGCGCGTTTTGGGTTTTGGCGCGGACGGGCCCCTCTCGGCTTCCGTAGTCCATTTGCCCCCGGAGCCTGCCAGACCCCTGGCTCTAGGAGGCTGCCCAGGGGCGCTACCAACAGCCCCCAGGTGCTGGCTAGCCGCAGCAGCCGGCCAAGGGGGAGCACACACACCTGCAGGTGTCCCCAGGCCGCGCACACACGGACTGCCCCGCGCTTCCTGGCCTTGCAAATAGGCCCCCCGGGAAGCCCCGCCCGCCCTAGGGGCTTGTAGGGCAGGGCCTACACAAGGTGGGTGAGTGGGGAGGGCTGCTGCTGGCACACACCCACTCCTGAAGCCCACTGGGGCAGTCCAAGGGCGAGGAGCTCGGAGCTCGGTCAGGGCTGTCCCAGCAGAACTTTTTGAGGGTGGACGGACACGCCCGCGGGCAATCAGGTGTTGCGGGCAGGCCCCGGGGGCAGGCCCTGCTGAGTCCCCGAGCGCCACCTGGGTTCCTGCCACCACCCTTGGGCCGGGATGAGGTGCCACCTTGTGCATAGAAGCCCTGCACACAGGCAAGAAGCCCCCCAGGCCCGCGGCGCACCCAATCCTGGAGCCCCCTGGCCGGATGCAGCCACAGGGAACGGGGGTTCTGAGTTGGCAGCCCCCATTCCCGAAGCATCCACGGGCAGTTCCCCGAAGGGCTGACACCGGCTGCGCCTCAGCAGCCAGACAACCTCCCTCCCTCTGGTCGGGCACTGCACGCCACACAGCCACTTGTGTCCCCTTTGTCCCTGGAGGCCGCAGCGCGTTTTGGGTTTTGGCGCGGACGGGCCCCTCTCGGCTTCCGTAGTCCATTTGACCCGGAGCCTGCCAGACCCCTGGCCCCAGAGGCGGGCCCTGCTGAGTCCCCGAGCGCCTCCTGAGTTCCTGCCACCACCCTTGGGCCGGGATGAGGTGCCACCTTGTGCGTAGAAGCCCTGCACACAGGCAAGAAGCCCCCCAGGCCCGCGGGCGCGCCCGACCCTGGAGCCCCCTGGCTGGCTGCAGCCACAGGGAACGGGGGTTCTGAGTTGGCAGCCCCCATTCCCGAAGCATCCACGGGCAGTTCCCCGAAGGGCTGACACCGGCTGCGCCTCAGCAGCCAGACAACCTCCCTCCCTCTGGTCGGGCACTGCAAGCCACACAGCCACTTGTGTCCCCTGTGTCCCTGGAGGCCGCAGCGCGTTTTGGGTTTTGGCGCGGACGGGCCCCTCTCGGCTTCCGTAGTCCATTTGCCCTGGAGCCTGCCAGACCCCTGGCCCCAGGGGCGGGCCCTGCTGAGTCCCCGAGTGCCTCCTGAGTTCCTGCCACCACCCTTGGGCCGGGATGTGGTGCCACCTTGTGCGTAGAAGCCCTGCACACAGGCAAGAAGCCCCTAGGCCCGCGGGCGCGCCCGACCCTGGAGCCCCCTGGCTGGCTGCAGCAACAGGGAACGGGGGTTCTGAGTTGGCAGCCCCCATTCCCGAAGCATCCACGGGCAGTTCCCCGAAGGGCTGACACCGGCTGCGCCTCAGCAGCCAGACGACCTCCCTCCCTCTGGTCGGGCACTGCACGCCACACAGCCACTTGTGTCCCCTGTGTCCCTGGAGGCCGCAGCGCGTTTTGGGTTTTGGCGCGGACGGGCCCCTCTCAGCTTCCGTAGTCCATTTGCCCCGGAGCCTGCCAGACCCCTGGCCCCAGAGGCGGGCCCTGCTGAGTCCCCGAGCGCCTCCTGAGTTCCTGCCACCACCCTTGGGCCGGGATGAGGTGCCACCTTGTGCGTAGAAGCCCTGCACACAGGCAAGAAGCCCCCCAGGCCCGCGGGCGCGCCCGACCCTGGAGCCCCCTGGCTGGCTGCAGCCACAGGGAACGGGGGTTCTGAGTTGGCAGCCCCCATTCCCGAAGCATCCACGGGCAGTTCCCCGAAGGGCTGACACTGGCTGCGCCTCAGCAGCCAGACAACCTCCCTCCCTCTGGTCGGGCACTGCAAGCCACACAGCCACTTGTGTCCCCTGTGTCCCTGGAGGCCGCAGCGCGTTTTGGGTTTTGGCGTGGACGGGCCCCTCTCGGCTTCCGTAGTCCATTTGCCCCGGAGCCTGCCAGACCCCTTGCCCCAGGGGCGGGCCCTGCTGAGTCCCCGAGTGCCTCCTGAGTTCCTGCCACCACCCTTGGGCCGGGATGAGGTGTCACCTTGTGCGTAGAAGCCCTGCACACAGGCAAGAAGACCCCCAGGCCCTCGGGCTCGCCCGACCCTGGAGCCCCCTGGCTGGCTGCAGCAACAGGGAATGGGGGTTCTGAGTTGGCAGCCCCCATTCCCGAAGCATCCACGGGCAGTTCCCCGAAGGGCTGACACCGGCTGCGCCTCAGCAGCCAGACAACCTCCCTCCCTCTGGTCGGGCACTGCAAGCCACACAGCCACTTGTGTCCCCTGTGTCCCTGGAGGCCGCAGCGCGTTTTGGGTTTTGGCGCGGACGGGCCCCTCTCGGCTTCCGTAGTCCATTTGCCCCCGGAGCCTGCCAGACCCCTGGCTCTAGGAGGCTGCCCAGGGGCGCTACCAACAGCCCCCAGGTGCTGGCTAGCCGCAGCAGCCGGCCAAGGGGGAGCACACACACCTGCAGGTGTCCCCAGGCCGCGCACACACGGACTGCCCCGCGCTTCCTGGCCTTGCAAATAGGCCCCCCGGGAAGCCCCGCCCGCCCTAGGGGCTTGTAGGGCAGGGCCTACACAAGGTGGGTGAGTGGGGAGGGCAGCTGCTGGCACACACCCACTCCTGAAGCCCACTGGGGCAGTCCAAGGGCGAGGAGCTCGGAGCTCGGTCAGGGCTGTCCCAGCAGAACTTTTTGAGGGTGGACGGACACGCCCGCGGGCAATCAGGTGTTGCGGGCAGGCCCCGGGGGCAGGCCCTGCTGAGTCCCCGAGCGCCACCTGGGTTCCTGCCACCACCCTTGGGCCGGGATGAGGTGCCACCTTGTGCATAGAAGCCCTGCACACAGGCAAGAAGCCCCCCAGGCCCGCGGCGCACCCAATCCTGGAGCCCCCTGGCCGGATGCAGCCACAGGGAACGGGGGTTCTGAGTTGGCAGGCCCCATTCCCGAAGCATCCACGGGCACTTCCCGAAGGGCTGACACCTGCTGCGCCTCAGCAGCCAGCCAACCTCCCTCCCTCTGGTCGGGCACTGCACGCCACACAGCCACTTGTGTCCCCTGTGTCCCTGGAGGCCGCAGCGCGTTTTGGGTTTTGGCGTGGACGGGCCCCTCTCGGCTTCCGTAGTCCATTTGCCCTGGAGCCTGCCAGACCCCTGGCCCCAGAGGCGGGCCCTGCTGAGTCCCCGAGCGCCTCCTGAGTTCCTGCCACCACCCTTGGGCCGGGATGAGGTGCCACCTTGTGCGTAGAAGCCCTGCACACAGGCAAGAAGCCCCCCAGGCCCGCGGGCGCGCCCGACCCTGGAGCCCCCTGGCTGGCTGCAGCCACAGGGAACGGGGGTTCTGAGTTGGCAGCCCCCATTCCCGAAGCATCCATGGGCAGTTCCCCGAAGGGCTGACACCGGCTGCGCCTCAGCAGCCAGACAACCTCCCTCCCTCTGGTCGGGCACTGCAAGCCACACAGCCACTTGTGTCCCCTATGTCCCTGGAGGCCGCAGCGCGTTTTGGGTTTTGGCGCGGACGGGCCCCTCTCGGCTTCCGTAGTCCATTTGCCCCGGAGCCTGCCAGACCCCTGGCCCCAGAGGCGGGCCCTGCTGAGTCCCCGAGCGCCTCCTGGGTTCCTGCCACCACGCTTGGGCCGGGATGAGGTGCCACCTTGTGCGTAGAAGCCCTGCACACAGGCAAGAAGCCCCCCAGGCCCGCGGGCGCGCCCGACCCTGGAGCCCCCTGGCTGGCTGCAGCCACAGGGAATGGGGGTTCTGAGTTGGCAGCCCCCATTCCCGAAGCATCCACGGGCAGTTCCCCGAAGGGCTGACACCGGCTGCGCCTCAGCAGCCAGACAACCTCCCTCCCTCTGGTCGGGCACTGCAAGCCACACAGCCACTTGTGTCCCCTGTGTCCCTGGAGGCCGCAGCGCGTTTTGGGTTTTGGCGCGGACGGGCCCCTCTCGGCTTCCGTAGTCCATTTGCCCCCGGAGCCTGCCAGACCGCTGGCCCCAGGGGCAGGCCCTGCTGAGTCCCTGAGCGCCACCTGGGTTCCTGCCACCACACTTGGGCCGGGATGAGGTGCCACCTTGTGCGTAGAAGCCCTGCACACAGGCAAAAAGCCCCCCAGGCCCGCGGCGCACCCGACCCTGGAGCCCCCTGGCTGGCTGCAGCCACAGGGAACGGGGGTTCTGAGTTGGCAGCCCCCATTCCCGAAGCATCCACGGGCAGTTCCCCGAAGGGCTGACACCGGCTGCGCCTCAGCAGCCAGACAACCTCCCTCCCTCTGGTCGGGCACTGCAAGCCACACAGCCACTTGTGTCCCCTGTGTCCCTGGAGGCCGCAGCGCGTTTTGGGTTTTGGCGCGGACGGGCCCCTCTCGGCTTCCGTAGTCCATTTGCCCCCGGAGCCTGCCAGACCCCTGGCCCCAGGGGCGGGCCCTGCTGAGTCCCCGAGCGCCTCCTGGGTTCCTGCCACCACCCTTGGGCCGGGATGAGGTGCCACCTTGTGCGTAGAAGCCCTGCACACAGGCAAGAAGCCCCCCAGGCCCGCGGGCGCGCCCGACCCTGGAGCCCCCTGGCTGGCTGCAGCCACAGGGAACGGGGGTTCTGAGTTGGCAGCCCCCATTCCCGAAGCATCCACGGGCAGATTCCCGAAGGGCTGACACCGGCTGCGCATCAGCAGCCAGACAACCTCCCTCCCTCTGGTCGGGCACTGCAAGCCACACAGCCACTTGTGTCCCCTGTGTCCCTGGAGGCCGCAGCGCGTTTTGGGTTTTGGCGCGGACGGGCCCCTCTCGGCTTCCGTAGTCCATTTGCCCCCGGAGCCTACCAGACCCCTGGCCCCAGGGGCGGGCCCTGCTCAGTCCGTGAGTGCCTCCTGGGTTCCTGCCACCACCCTTGGGCCGGGATGAGGTGCCACCTTGTGCGTAGAAGCCCTGCACACAGGCAAGAAGCCCCCCAGGCCCGCGGGCGCGCCCGACCCTGGAGCCCCCTGGCTGGCTGCAGCCACAGGGAACGGGGGTTCTGAGTTGGCAGCCCCCATTCCCGAAGCATCCACGGGCAGTTCCCCGAAGGGCTGACACCGGCTGTGCCTCTGCAGCCAGACAACCTCCCTCCCTCTGGTCGGGCACTGCAAGCCACACAGCCACTTGTGTCCCCTGTGTCCCTGGAGGCCGCAGCGCGTTTTGGGTTTTGGCGCGGATGGGCCCCTCTCGGCTTCCGTAGTCCATTTGCCCCCGGAGCCTGCCAGACCCCTGGCCCCAGGGGCGGGCCCTGCTGAGTCCCCGAGCGCCTCCTGGGTTCCTGCCACCACCCTTGGGCCGGGATGAGGTGCCACCTTGTGCGTAGAAGCCCTGCACACAGGCAAGAAGCCCCCCAGGCCCGCGGGCGCGCCCGACCCTGGAGCCCCCTGGCTGGCTGCAGCCACAGGGAACGGGGGTTCTGAGTTGGCAGCCCCCATTCCCGAAGCATCCATGGGCAGTTCCCCGAAGGGCTGACACCGGCTGCGCCTCAGCAGCCAGACAACCTCCCTCCCTCTGGTCGGGCACTGCAAGCCACACAGCCACTTGTGTCCCCTTTGTCCCTGGAGGCCGCAGCGCGTTTTGGGTTTTGGCGCGGACGGGCCCCTCTCGGCTTCCGTAGTCCATTTGCCCCGGAGCCTGCCAGACCCCTGGCCCCAGAGGCGGGCCCTGCTGAGTCCCCGAGTGCCTCCTGAGTTCCTGCCACCACCCTTGGGCCGGGATGAGGTGCCACCTTGTGCGTAGAAGCCCTGCACACAGGCAAGAAGCCCCCCAGGCCCGCGGGCGCGCCCGACCCTGGAGCCCCCTGGCTGGCTGCAGCCACAGGGAACGGGGGTACTGAGTTGGCAGCCCCCATTCCCGAAGCATCCACGGGCAGTTCCCCGAAGGGCTGACACCGGCTGCGCCTCAGCAGCCAGACAACCTCCCTCCCTCTGGTCGGGCACTGCAAGCCACACAGCCACTTGTGTCCCCTGTGTCCCTGGAGGCCGCAGCGCGTTTTGGGTTTTGGCGCGGACGGGCCCCTCTCGGCTTCCGTAGTCCATTTGCCCCGGAGCCTGCCAGACCCCTTGCCCCAGGGGCGGGCCCTGCTGAGTCCCCGAGTGCCTCCTGAGTTCCTGCCACCACCCTTGGGCCGGGATGAGGTGTCACCTTGTGCGTAGAAGCCCTGCACACAGGCAAGAAGACCCCCAGGCCCTCGGGCTCGCCCGACCCTGGAGCCCCCTGGCTGGCTGCAGCAACAGGGAATGGGGGTTCTGAGTTGGCAGCCCCCATTCCCGAAGCATCCACGGGCAGTTCCCCGAAGGGCTGACACCGGCTGCGCCTCAGCAGCCAGACAACCTCCCTCCCTCTGGTCGGGCACTGCAAGCCACACAGCCACTTGTGTCCCCTGTGTCCCTGGAGGCCGCAGCGCGTTTTGGGTTTTGGCGCGGACGGGCCCCTCTCGGCTTCCGTAGTCCTTTTGCCCCCGGAGCCTGCCAGACCGCTGGCCCCAGGGGCAGGCCCTGCTGAGTCCCTGAGCGCCACCTGGGTTCCTGCCACCACACTTGGGCCGGGATGAGGTGCCACCTTGTGCGTAGAAGCCCTGCACACAGGCAAGAAGCCCCCCAGGCCCGCGGGCGCGCCCGACCCTGGAGCCCCCTGGCTGGCTGCAGCCACAGGGAACGGGGGTTCTGAGTTGGCAGCCCCCATTCCCGAAGCATCCACGGGCAGTTCCCCGAAGGGCTGACACCGGCTGCGCCTCAGCAGCCAGACAACCTCCCTCCCTCTGGTCGGGCACTGCAAGCCACACAGCCACTTGTGTCCCCTGTGTCCCTGGAGGCCGCAGCGCGTTTTGGGTTTTGGCGCGGACGGGCCCCTCTCGGCTTCCGTAGTCCATTTGCCCCGGAGCCTGCCAGACCCCTTGCCCCAGGGGCGGGCCCTGCTGAGTCCCCGAGTGCCTCCTGAGTTCCTGCCACCACCCTTGGGCCGGGATGAGGTGTCACCTTGTGCGTAGAAGCCCTGCACACAGGCAAGAAGACCCCCAGGCCCTCGGGCTCGCCCGACCCTGGAGCCCCCTGGCTGGCTGCAGCAACAGGGAATGGGGGTTCTGAGTTGGCAGCCCCCATTCCCGAAGCATCCACGGGCAGTTCCCCGAAGGGCTGACACCGGCTGCGCCTCAGCAGCCAGACAACCTCCCTCCCTCTGGTCGGGCACTGCAAGCCACACAGCCACTTGTGTCCCCTGTGTCCCTGGAGGCCGCAGCGCGTTTTGGGTTTTGGCGCGGACGGGCCCCTCTCGGCTTCCGTAGTCCATTTGCCCCCGGAGCCTGCCAGACCGCTGGCCCCAGGGGCAGGCCCTGCTGAGTCCCTGAGCGCCACCTGGGTTCCTGCCACCACCCTTGGGCCGGGATGAGGTGCCACCTTGTGCGTAGAAGCCCTGCACACAGGCAAGAAGCCCCCCAGGCCCGCGGGCGCGCCCGACCCTGGAGCCCCCTGGCTGGCTGCAGCCACAGGGAACGGGGGTTCTGAGTTGGCAGGCCCCATTCCCGAAGCATCCACGGGCACTTCCCGAAGGGCTGACACCTGCTGCGCCTCAGCAGCCAGCCAACCTCCCTCCCTCTGGTCGGGCACTGCACGCCACACAGCCACTTGTGTCCCCTGTGTCCCTCCCTGGAGGCCGCAGCGCGTTTTGGGTTTTGGCGCGGACGGGCCCCTCTCGGCTTCCGTAGTCCATTTGCCCCCGGAGCCTGCCAGACCCCTGGCTCTAGGAGGCTGCCCAGGGGCGCTACCAACAGCCCCCAGGTGCTGGCTAGCCGCAGCAGCCGGCCAAGGGGGAGCACACACACCTGCAGGTGTCCCCAGGCCGCGCACACACGGACTGCCCCGCGCTTCCTGGCCTTGCAAATAGGCCCCCCGGGAAGCCCCGCCCGCCCTAGGGGCTTGTAGGGCAGGGCCTACACAAGGTGGGTGAGTGGGGAGGGCTGCTGCTGGCACACACCCACTCCTGAAGCCCACTGGGGCAGTCCAAGGGCGAGGAGCTCGGAGCTCGGTCAGGGCTGTCCCAGCAGAACTTTTTGAGGGTGGACGGACACGCCCGTGGGCAATCAGGTGTTGCGGGCAGGCCCCGGGGGCAGGCCCTGCTGAGTCCCCGAGCGCCACCTGGGTTCCTGCCACCACCCTTGGGCCGGGATGAGGTGCCACCTTGTGCATAGAAGCCCTGCACACAGGCAAGAAGCCCCCCAGGCCCGCGGCGCACCCAATCCTGGAGCCCCCTGGCCGGATGCAGCCACAGGGAACGGGGGTTCTGAGTTGGCAGGCCCCATTCCCGAAGCATCCACGGGCACTTCCCGAAGGGCTGACACCTGCTGCGCCTCAGCAGCCAGCCAACCTCCCTCCCTCTGGTCGGGCACTGCACGCCACACAGCCACTTGTGTCCCCTGTGTCCCTCCCTGGAGGCCGCAGCGTGTTTTGGGTTTTGGCGCGGACGGGCCCCTCTCGGCTTCCGTAGTCCATTTGACCCCGGAGCCTGCCAGACCGCTGGCCCCAGGGGCGGGCCCTGCTGAGTCCCCGAGCACCTCCTGGGTTCCTGCCACCACCCTTGGGCCGGGATGAGGTGCCACCTTGTGCGTAGAAGCCCTGCACACAGGCAAGAATTCCCCCAGTCCCGCGGGCGCGCCCGACCCTGGAGCCCCCTGGCTGGCTGCAGCCACAGGGAACGGGGGTTCTGAGTTGGCAGCCCCCATTCCCGAAGCATCCACGGGCAGTTCCCCGAAGGGCTGACACCGGCTGCGCCTCAGCAGCCAGACAACCTCCCTCCCTCTGGTCGGGCACTGCAAGCCACACAGCCACTTGTGTCCCCTGTGTCCCTGGAGGCCGCAGCGCGTTTTGGGTTTTGGCGCGGACGCGCCCCTCTCAGCTTCCGTAGTCCATTTGCCCCGGAGCCTGCCAGACCCCTGGCCCCAGAGGCGGGCCCTGCTGAGTCCCCGAGCGCCTCCTGAGTTCCTGCCACCACCCTTGGGCCGGGATGAGGTGCCACCTTGTGCGTAGAAGCCCTGCACACAGGCAAGAAGCCCCCCAGGCCCGCGGGCGCGCCCGACCCTGGAGCCCCCTGGCTGGCTGCAGCCACAGGGAACGGGGGTTCTGAGTTGGCAGCCCCCATTCCCGAAGCATCCACGGGCAGTTCCCCGAAGGGCTGACACCGGCTGCGCCTCAGCAGCCAGACAACCTCCCTCCCTCTGGTCGGGCACTGCAAGCCACACAGCCACTTGTGTCCCCTGTGTCCCTGGAGGCCGCAGCGCGTTTTGGGTTTTGGCGTGGACGGGCCCCTCTCGGCTTCCGTAGTCCATTTGCCCCGGAGCCTGCCAGACCCCTTGCCCCAGGGGCGGGCCCTGCTGAGTCCCCGAGTGCCTCCTGAGTTCCTGCCACCACCCTTGGGCCGGGATGTGGTGCCACCTTGTGCGTAGAAGCCCTGCACACAGGCAAGAAGCCCCTAGGCCCGCGGGCGCGCCCGACCCTGGAGCCCCCTGGCTGGCTGCAGCCACAGGGAACGGGGGTTCTGAGTTGGCAGCCCCCATTCCCGAAGCATCCACGGGCAGTTCCCCGAAGGGCTGACACCGGCTGCGCCTCAGCAGCCAGACAACCTCCCTCCCTCTGGTCGGGCACTGCAAGCCACACAGCCACTTGTGTCCCCTTTGTCCCTGGAGGCCGCAGCGCGTTTTGGGTTTTGGTGCGGACGGGCCCCTCTCGGCTTCCGTAGTCCATTTGACCCGGAGCCTGCCAGACCCCTGGCCCCAGAGGCGGGCCCTGCTGAGTCCCCGAGCGCCTCCTGAGTTCCTGCCACCACCCTTGGGCCGGGATGAGGTGCCACCTTGTGCGTAGAAGCCCTGCACACAGGCAAGAAGCCCCCCAGGCCCGCGGGCGCGCCCGACCCTGGAGCCCCCTGGCTGGCTGCAGCCACAGGGAACGGGGGTTCTGAGTTGGCAGCCCCCATTCCCGAAGCATCCACGGGCAGTTCCCCGAAGGGCTGACACCGGCTGCGCCTCAGCAGCCAGACAACCTCCCTCCCTCTGGTCGGGCACTGCAAGCCACACAGCCACTTGTGTCCCCTGTGTCCCTGGAGGCCGCAGCGCGTTTTGGGTTTTGGCGCGGACGGGCCCCTCTCGGCTTCCGTAGTCCATTTGCCCCGGAGCCTGCCAGACCCCTGGCCCCAGGGGCGGGTCCTGCTGAGTCCCCGAGTGCCTCCTGAGTTCCTGCCACCACCCTTGGGCCGGGATGTGGTGCCACCTTGTGCGTAGAAGCCCTGCACACAGGCAAGAAGCCCCTAGGCCCGCGGGCGCGCCCGACCCTGGAGCCCCCTGGCTGGCTGCAGCAACAGGGAACGGGGGTTCTGAGTTGGCAGCCCCCATTCCCGAAGCATCCACGGGCAGTTCCCCGAAGGGCTGACACCGGCTGCGCCTCAGCAGCCAGACGACCTCCCTCCCTCTGGTCGGGCACTGCAAGCCACACAGCCACTTGTGTCCCCTGTGTCCCTGGAGGCCGCAGCGCGTTTTGGGTTTTGGCGCGGACGGGCCCCTCTCAGCTTCCGTAGTCCATTTGCCCCGGAGCCTGCCAGACCCCTTGCCCCAGAGGCGGGCCCTGCTGAGTCCCCGAGCGCCTCCTGAGTTCCTGCCACCACCCTTGGGCCGGGATGAGGTGCCACCTTGTGCGTAGAAGCCCTGCACACAGGCAAGAAGCCCCCCAGGCCCGCGGGCGCGCCCGACCCTGGAGCCCCCTGGCTGGCTGCAGCCACAGGGAACGGGGGTTCTGAGTTGGCAGCCCCCATTCCCGAAGCATCCACGGGCAGTTCCCCGAAGGGCTGACACTGGCTGCGCCTCAGCAGCCAGACAACCTCCCTCCCTCTGGTCGGGCACTGCAAGCCACACAGCCACTTGTGTCCCCTGTGTCCCTGGAGGCCGCAGCGCGTTTTGGGTTTTGGCGCGGACGGGCCCCTCTCGGCTTCCGTAGTCCATTTGCCCCGGAGCCTGCCAGACCCCTTGCCCCAGGGGCGGGCCCTGCTGAGTCCCCGAGTGCCTCCTGAGTTCCTGCCACCACCCTTGGGCCGGGATGAGGTGTCACCTTGTGCGTAGAAGCCCTGCACACAGGCAAGAAGACCCCCAGGCCCTCGGGCTCGCCCGACCCTGGAGCCCCCTGGCTGGCTGCAGCAACAGGGAATGGGGGTTCTGAGTTGGCAGCCCCCATTCCCGAAGCATCCACGGGCAGTTCCCCGAAGGGCTGACACCGGCTGCGCCTCAGCAGCCAGACAACCTCCCTCCCTCTGGTCGGGCACTGCAAGCCACACAGCCACTTGTGTCCCCTGTGTCCCTGGAGGCCGCAGCGCGTTTTGGGTTTTGGCGCGGACGGGCCCCTCTCGGCTTCCGTAGTCCATTTGCCCCCGGAGCCTGCCAGACCCCTGGCTCTAGGAGGCTGCCCAGGGGCGCTACCAACAGCCCCCAGGTGCTGGCTAGCCGCAGCAGCCGGCCAAGGGGGAGCACACACACCTGCAGGTGTCCCCAGGCCGCGCACACACGGACTGCCCCGCGCTTCCTGGCCTTGCAAATAGGCCCCCCGGGAAGCCCCGCCCGCCCTAGGGGCTTGTAGGGCAGGGCCTACACAAGGTGGGTGAGTGGGGAGGGCTGCTGCTGGCACACACCCACTCCTGAAGCCCACTGGGGCAGTCCAAGGGCGAGGAGCTCGGAGCTCGGTCAGGGCTGTCCCAGCAGAACTTTTTGAGGGTGGACGGACACGCCCGCGGGCAATCAGGTGTTGCGGGCAGGCCCCGGGGGCAGGCCCTGCTGAGTCCCCGAGCGCCACCTGGGTTCCTGCCACCACCCTTGGGCCGGGATGAGGTGCCACCTTGTGCATAGAAGCCCTGCACACAGGCAAGAAGCCCCCCAGGCCCGCGGCGCACCCAATCCTGGAGCCCCCTGGCCGGATGCAGCCACAGGGAACGGGGGTTCTGAGTTGGCAGCCCCCATTCCCGAAGCATCCACGGGCAGTTCCCCGAAGGGCTGACACCGGCTGCGCCTCAGCAGCCAGACAACCTCCCTCCCTCTGGTCGGGCACTGCACGCCACACAGCCACTTGTGTCCCCTTTGTCCCTGGAGGCCGCAGCGCGTTTTGGGTTTTGGCGCGGACGGGCCCCTCTCGGTTTCCGTAGTCCATTTGACCCGGAGCCTGCCAGACCCCTGGCCCCAGAGGCGGGCCCTGCTGAGTCCCCGAGCGCCTCCTGAGTTCCTGCCACCACCCTTGGGCCGGGATGAGGTGCCACCTTGTGCGTAGAAGCCCTGCACACAGGCAAGAAGCCCCCCAGGCCCGCGGGCGCGCCCGACCCTGGAGCCCCCTGGCTGGCTGCAGCCACAGGGAACGGGGGTTCTGAGTTGGCAGCCCCCATTCCCGAAGCATCCACGGGCAGTTCCCCGAAGGGCTGACACCGGCTGCGCCTCAGCAGCCAGACAACCTCCCTCCCTCTGGTCGGGCACTGCAAGCCACACAGCCACTTGTGTCCCCTGTGTCCCTGGAGGCCGCAGCGCGTTTTGGGTTTTGGCGCGGACGGGCCCCTCTCGGCTTCCGTAGTCCATTTGCCCTGGAGCCTGCCAGACCCCTGGCCCCAGGGGCGGGCCCTGCTGAGTCCCCGAGTGCCTCCTGAGTTCCTGCCACCACCCTTGGGCCGGGATGTGGTGCCACCTTGTGCGTAGAAGCCCTGCACACAGGCAAGAAGCCCCTAGGCCCGCGGGCGCGCCCGACCCTGGAGCCCCCTGGCTGGCTGCAGCAACAGGGAACGGGGGTTCTGAGTTGGCAGCCCCCATTCCCGAAGCATCCACGGGCAGTTCCCCGAAGGGCTGACACCGGCTGCGCCTCAGCAGCCAGACGACCTCCCTCCCTCTGGTCGGGCACTGCACGCCACACAGCCACTTGTGTCCCCTGTGTCCCTGGAGGCCGCAGCGCGTTTTGGGTTTTGGCGCGGACGGGCCCCTCTCAGCTTCCGTAGTCCATTTGCCCCGGAGCCTGCCAGACCCCTGGCCCCAGAGGCGGGCCCTGCTGAGTCCCCGAGCGCCTCCTGAGTTCCTGCCACCACCCTTGGGCCGGGATGAGGTGCCACCTTGTGCGTAGAAGCCCTGCACACAGGCAAGAAGCCCCCCAGGCCCGCGGGCGCGCCCGACCCTGGAGCCCCCTGGCTGGCTGCAGCCACAGGGAACGGGGGTTCTGAGTTGGCAGCCCCCATTCCCGAAGCATCCACGGGCAGTTCCCCGAAGGGCTGACACTGGCTGCGCCTCAGCAGCCAGACAACCTCCCTCCCTCTGGTCGGGCACTGCAAGCCACACAGCCACTTGTGTCCCCTGTGTCCCTGGAGGCCGCAGCGCGTTTTGGGTTTTGGCGCGGACGGGCCCCTCTCGGCTTCCGTAGTCCATTTGCCCCGGAGCCTGCCAGACCCCTTGCCCCAGGGGCGGGCCCTGCTGAGTCCCCGAGTGCCTCCTGAGTTCCTGCCACCACCCTTGGGCCGGGATGAGGTGTCACCTTGTGCGTAGAAGCCCTGCACACAGGCAAGAAGACCCCCAGGCCCTCGGGCTCGCCCGACCCTGGAGCCCCCTGGCTGGCTGCAGCAACAGGGAATGGGGGTTCTGAGTTGGCAGCCCCCATTCCCGAAGCATCCACGGGCAGTTCCCCGAAGGGCTGACACCGGCTGCGCCTCAGCAGCCAGACAACCTCCCTCCCTCTGGTCGGGCACTGCAAGCCACACAGCCACTTGTGTCCCCTGTGTCCCTGGAGGCCGCAGCGCGTTTTGGGTTTTGGCGCGGACGGGCCCCTCTCGGCTTCCGTAGTCCATTTGCCCCCGGAGCCTGCCAGACCCCTGGCTCTAGGAGGCTGCCCAGGGGCGCTACCAACAGCCCCCAGGTGCTGGCTAGCCACAGCAGCCGGCCAAGGGGGAGCACACACACCTGCAGGTGTCCCCAGGCCGCGCACACACGGACTGCCCCGCGCTTCCTGGCCTTGCAAATAGGCCCCCCGGGAAGCCCCGCCCGCCCTAGGGGCTTGTAGGGCAGGGCCTACACAAGGTGGGTGAGTGGGGAGGGCTGCTGCTGGCACACACCCACTCCTGAAGCCCACTGGGGCAGTCCAAGGGCGAGGAGCTCGGAGCTCGGTCAGGGCTGTCCCAGCAGAACTTTTTGAGGGTGGACGGACACGCCCGCGGGCAATCAGGTGTTGCGGGCAGGCCCCGGGGGCAGGCCCTGCTGAGTCCCCGAGCGCCACCTGGGTTCCTGCCACCACCCTTGGGCCGGGATGAGGTGCCACCTTGTGCATAGAAGCCCTGCACACAGGCAAGAAGCCCCCCAGGCCCGCGGCGCACCCAATCCTGGAGCCCCCTGGCCGGATGCAGCCACAGGGAACGGGGGTTCTGAGTTGGCAGCCCCCATTCCCGAAGCATCCACGGGCAGCTCCCCGAAGGGCTGACACCGGCTGTGCCTCTGCAGCCAGACAACCTCCCTCCCTCTGGTCGGGCACTGCACGCCACACAGCCACTTGTGTCCCCTGTGTCCCTGGAGGCCGCAGCGCGTTTTGGGTTTTGGCGCGGACGGGCCCCTCTCGGCTTCCGTAGTCCATTTGCCCTGGAGCCTGCCAGACCCCTGGCCCCAGAGGCGGGCCCTGCTGAGTCCCCGAGCGCCTCCTGAGTTCCTGCCACCACCCTTGGGCCGGGATGAGGTGCCACCTTGTGCGTAGAAGCCCTGCACACAGGCAAGAAGCCCCCCAGGCCCGCGGGCGCGCCCGACCCTGGAGCCCCCTGGCTGGCTGCAGCCACAGGGAACGGGGGTTCTGAGTTGGCAGCCCCCATTCCCGAAGCATCCATGGGCAGTTCCCCGAAGGGCTGACACCGGCTGCGCCTCAGCAGCCAGACAACCTCCCTCCCTCTGGTCGGGCACTGCAAGCCACACAGCCACTTGTGTCCCCTATGTCCCTGGAGGCCGCAGCGCGTTTTGGGTTTTGGCGCGGACGGGCCCCTCTCGGCTTCCGTAGTCCATTTGCCCCGGAGCCTGCCAGACCCCTGGCCCCAGAGGCGGGCCCTGCTGAGTCCCCGAGCGCCTCCTGGGTTCCTGCCACCACGCTTGGGCCGGGATGAGGTGCCACCTTGTGCGTAGAAGCCCTGCACACAGGCAAGAAGCCCCCCAGGCCCGCGGGCGCGCCCGACCCTGGAGCCCCCTGGCTGGCTGCAGCCACAGGGAATGGGGGTTCTGAGTTGGCAGCCCCCATTCCCGAAGCATCCACGGGCAGTTCCCCGAAGGGCTGACACCGGCTGCGCCTCAGCAGCCAGACAACCTCCCTCCCTCTGGTCGGGCACTGCAAGCCACACAGCCACTTGTGTCCCCTGTGTCCCTGGAGGCCGCAGCGCGTTTTGGGTTTTGGCGCGGACGGGCCCCTCTCGGCTTCCGTAGTCCATTTGCCCCCGGAGCCTGCCAGACCGCTGGCCCCAGGGGCAGGCCCTGCTGAGTCCCTGAGCGCCACCTGGGTTCCTGCCACCACACTTGGGCCGGGATGAGGTGCCACCTTGTGCGTAGAAGCCCTGCACACAGGCAAAAAGCCCCCCAGGCCCGCGGCGCACCCGACCCTGGAGCCCCCTGGCTGGCTGCAGCCACAGGGAACGGGGGTTCTGAGTTGGCAGCCCCCATTCCCGAAGCATCCACGGGCAGTTCCCCGAAGGGCTGACACCGGCTGCGCCTCAGCAGCCAGACAACCTCCCTCCCTCTGGTCGGGCACTGCAAGCCACACAGCCACTTGTGTCCCCTGTGTCCCTGGAGGCCGCAGCGCGTTTTGGGTTTTGGCGTGGACGGGACCCTCTCGGCTTCCGTAGTCCATTTGCCCTGGAGCCTGCCAGACCCCTGGCCCCAGAGGCGGGCCCTGCTGAGTCCCCGAGCGCCTCCTGAGTTCCTGCCACCACCCTTGGGCCGGGATGAGGTGCCACCTTGTGCGTAGAAGCCCTGCACACAGGCAAGAAGACCCCCAGGCCCGCGGGCGCGCCCGACCCTGGAGCCCCCTGGCTGGCTGCAGCCACA
Organism: Lepus europaeus; assembly: GCF_033115175.1. NCBI lineage: Eukaryota > Metazoa > Chordata > Mammalia > Lagomorpha > Leporidae > Lepus > Lepus europaeus. The sequence goes on from NW_026909113.1 coordinate 77,575, forward strand.
GGGAACGGGGGTTCTGAGTTGGCAGCCCCCATTCCCGAAGCATCCATGGGCAGTTCCCCGAAGGGCTGACACCGGCTGCGCCTCAGCAGCCAGACAACCTCCCTCCCTCTGGTCGGGCACTGCAAGCCACACAGCCACTTGTGTCCCCTATGTCCCTGGAGGCCGCAGCGCGTTTTGGGTTTTGGCGCGGACGGGCCCCTCTCGGCTTCCGTAGTCCATTTGCCCCGGAGCCTGCCAGACCCCTGGCCCCAGAGGCGGGCCCTGCTGAGTCCCCGAGCGCCTCCTGAGTTCCTGCCACCACCCTTGGGCCGGGATGAGGTGCCACCTTGTGCGTAGAAGCCCTGCACACAGGCAAGAAGCCCCCCAGGCCCGCGGGCGCGCCCGACCCTGGAGCCCCCTGGCTGGCTGCAGCCACAGGGAACGGGGGTTCTGAGTTGGCAGCCCCCATTCCCGAAGCATCCACGGGCAGTTCCCCGAAGGGCTGACACCGGCTGCGCATCAGCAGCCAGACAACCTCCCTCCCTCTGGTCGGGCACTGCAAGCCACACAGCCACTTGTGTCCCCTGTGTCCCTGGAGGCCGCAGCGCGTTTTGGGTTTTGGCGCGGACGGGCCCCTCTCGGCTTCCGTAGTCCATTTGCCCCCGGAGCCTGCCAGACCCCTGGCCCCAGGGGCGGGCCCTGCTGAGTCCCCGAGCGCCTCCTGGGTTCCTGCCACCACCCTTGGGCCGGGATGAGGTGCCACCTTGTGCGTAGAAGCCCTGCACACAGGCAAGAAGCCCCCCAGGCCCGCGGGGCGCGCCCGACCCTGGAGCCCCCTGGCTGGCTGCAGCCACAGGGAACGGGGGTTCTGAGTTGGCAGCCCCCATTCCCGAAGCATCCACGGGCAGTTCCCCGAAGGGCTGACACCGGCTGTGCCTCTGCAGCCAGACAACCTCCCTCCCTCTGGTCGGGCACTGCAAGCCACACAGCCACTTGTGTCCCCTGTGTCCCTGGAGGCCGCAGCGCGTTTTGGGTTTTGGCGCGGACGGGCCCCTCTCGGCTTCCGTAGTCCATTTGCCCCCGGAGCCTGCCAGACCCCTGGCCCCAGGGGCGGGCCCTGCTGAGTCCCCGAGCGCCTCCTGGGTTCCTGCCACCACCCTTGGGCCGGGATGAGGTGCCACCTTGTGCGTAGAAGCCCTGCACACAGGCAAGAAGCCCCCCAGGCCCGCGGGCGCGCCCGACCCTGGAGCCCCCTGGCTGGCTGCAGCCACAGGGAACGGGGGTTCTGAGTTGGCAGCCCCCATTCCCGAAGCATCCACGGGCAGATTCCCGAAGGGCTGACACCGGCTGCGCATCAGCAGCCAGACAACCTCCCTCCCTCTGGTCGGGCACTGCAAGCCACACAGCCACTTGTGTCCCCTGTGTCCCTGGAGGCCGCAGCGCGTTTTGGGTTTTGGCGCGGACGGGCCCCTCTCGGCTTCCGTAGTCCATTTGCCCCCGGAGAGCCTACCAGACCCCTGGCCCCAGGGGCGGGCCCTGCTCAGTCCGTGAGTGCCTCCTGGGTTCCTGCCACCACCCTTGGGCCGGGATGAGGTGCCACCTTGTGCGTAGAAGCCCTGCACACAGGCAAGAAGCCCCCCAGGCCCGCGGGCGCGCCCGACCCTGGAGCCCCCTGGCTGGCTGCAGCCACAGGGAACGGGGGTTCTGAGTTGGCAGCCCCCATTCCCGAAGCATCCACGGGCAGTTCCCCGAAGGGCTGACACCGGCTGTGCCTCTGCAGCCAGACAACCTCCCTCCCTCTGGTCGGGCACTGCAAGCCACACAGCCACTTGTGTCCCCTGTGTCCCTGGAGGCCGCAGCGCGTTTTGGGTTTTGGCGCGGATGGGCCCCTCTCGGCTTCCGTAGTCCATTTGCCCCCGGAGCCTGCCAGACCCCTGGCCCCAGGGGCGGGGCCCTGCTGAGTCCCCGAGCGCCTCCTGGGTTCCTGCCACCACCCTTGGGCCGGGATGAGGTGCCACCTTGTGCGTAGAAGCCCTGCACACAGGCAAGAAGCCCCCCAGGCCCGCGGGCGCGCCCGACCCTGGAGCCCCCTGGCTGGCTGCAGCCACAGGGAACGGGGGTTCTGAGTTGGCAGCCCCCATTCCCGAAGCATCCATGGGCAGTTCCCCGAAGGGCTGACACCGGCTGCGCCTCAGCAGCCAGACAACCTCCCTCCCTCTGGTCGGGCACTGCAAGCCACACAGCCACTTGTGTCCCCTTTGTCCCTGGAGGCCGCAGCGCGTTTTGGGTTTTGGCGCGGACGGGCCCCTCTCGGCTTCCGTAGTCCATTTGCCCCGGAGCCTGCCAGACCCCTGGCCCCAGAGGCGGGCCCTGCTGAGTCCCCGAGTGCCTCCTGAGTTCCTGCCACCACCCTTGGGCCGGGATGAGGTGCCACCTTGTGCGTAGAAGCCCTGCACACAGGCAAGAAGCCCCCCAGGCCCGCGGGCGCGCCCGACCCTGGAGCCCCCTGGCTGGCTGCAGCCACAGGGAACGGGGGTACTGAGTTGGCAGCCCCCATTCCCGAAGCATCCACGGGCAGTTCCCCGAAGGGCTGACACCGGCTGCGCCTCAGCAGCCAGACAACCTCCCTCCCTCTGGTCGGGCACTGCAAGCCACACAGCCACTTGTGTCCCCTGTGTCCCTGGAGGCCGCAGCGCGTTTTGGGTTTTGGCGCGGACGGGCCCCTCTCGGCTTCCGTAGTCCATTTGCCCCGGAGCCTGCCAGACCCATGCCCCCAGGGGCGGGCCCTGCTCAGTCCGTGAGTGCCTCCTGAGTTCCTGCCACCACCCTTGGGCCGGGATGTGGTGCCACCTTGTGCGTAGAAGCCCTGCACACAGGCAAGAAGCCCCCCAGGCCCGCGGGCGCGCCCGACCCTGGAGCCCCCTGGCTGGCTGCAGCCACAGGGAACGGGGGTTCTGAGTTGGCAGCCCCCATTCCCGAAGCATCCACGGGCAGTTCCCCGAAGGGCTGACACCGGCTGCGCCTCAGCAGCCAGACAACCTCCCTCCCTCTGGTCGGGCACTGCAAGCCACACAGCCACTTGTGTCCCCTGTGTCCCTGGAGGCCGCAGCGCGTTTTGGGTTTTGGCGCGGACGGGCCCCTCTCGGCTTCCGTAGTCCATTTGCCCCGGAGCCTGCCAGACCCCTTGCCCCAGGGGCGGGCCCTGCTGAGTCCCCGAGCGCCTCCTGAGTTCCTGCCACCACCCTTGGGCCGGGATGAGGTGCCACCTTGTGCGTAGAAGCCCTGCACACAGGCAAGAAGCCCCCCAGGCCCGTGGGCGCGCCCGACCCTGGAGCCCCCTGGCTGGCTGTAGCCACAGGGAATGGGGGTTCTGAGTTGGCAGCCCCCATTCCCGAAGCATCCACGGGCAGTTCCCCGAAGGGCTGACACCGGCTGCGCCTCAGCAGCCAGACAACCTCCCTCCCTCTGGTCGGGCACTGCAAGCCACACAGCCACTTGTGTCCCCTGTGTCCCTGGAGGCCGCAGCGCGTTTTGGGTTTTGGCGCGGACGGGCCCCTCTCGGCTTCCGTAGTCCATTTGCCCCGGAGCCTGCCAGACCGCTGGCCCCAGGGGCAGGCCATGCTGAGTCCCTGAGCGCCACCTGGGTTCCTGCCACCACCCTTGGGCCGGGATGAGGTGCCACCTTGTGCGTAGAAGCCCTGCACACAGGCAAGAAGCCCCCCAGGCCCGCGGCGCGCCCGACCCTGGAGCCCCCTGGCTGGCTGCAGCCACAGGGAACGGGGGTTCTGAGTTGGCAGCCCCCATTCCCGAAGCATCCACGGGCAGTTCCCCGAAGGGCTGACACCGGCTGCGCCTCAGCAGCCAGACAACCTCCCTCCCTCTGGTCGGGCACTGCAAGCCACACAGCCACTTGTGTCCCCTGTGTCCCTGGAGGCCGCAGCGCGTTTTGGGTTTTGGCGCGGACGGGCCCCTCTCGGCTTCCGTAGTCCATTTGCCGCCGGAGCCTACCAGACCCCTGGCCCCAGGGGCGGGCCCTGCTGAGTCCCAGAGCGCCTCCTGGGTTCCTGCCACCACCCTTGGGCCGGGATGAGGTGCCACCTTGTGCGTAGAAGCCCTGCACACAGGCAAGAAGCCCCCCAGGCCCGCGGGCGCGCCCGACCCTGGAGCCCCCTGGCTGGCTGCAGCCACAGGGAACAGGGGTTCTTAGTTGGCAGCCCCCATTCCCGAAGCATCCACGGGCAGTTCCCCGAAGGGCTGACACCGGCTGCGCCTCAGCAGCCAGACAACCTCCCTCCCTCTGGTCGGGCACTGCAAGCCACACAGCCACTTGTGTCCCCTTTGTCCCTTGAGGCCGCAGCGCGTTTTGGGTTTTGGCGCGGACGGGCCCCTCTCGGCTTCCGTAGTCCATTTGCCCCGGAGCCTGCCAGACCCCTGGCCGCAGAGGCGGGCCCTGCTGAGTCCCCGAGCGCCTCCTGAGTTCCTGCCACCACCCTTGGGCCGGGATGAGGTGCCACCTTGTGCGTAGAAGCCCTGCACACAGGCAAGAAGCCCCCAGGCCCGCGGGCGCCCGACCCTGGAGCCCCCTGGCTGGCTGCAGCCACAGGGAACGGGGGTACTGAGTTGGCAGCCCCCATTCCCGAAGCATCCATGGGCAGTTCCCCGAAGGGCTGACACCGGCTGCGCCTCAGCAGCCAGACAACCTCCCTCCCTCTGGTCGGGCACTGCAAGCCACACAGCCACTTGTGTCCCCTTTGTCCCTGGAGGCCGCAGCGCGTTTTGGGTTTTGGCGCAGACGGGCCCCTCTCGGCTTCCGTAGTCCATTTGCCCCGGAGCCTGCCAGACCCCTGGCCCCAGAGGCGGGCCCTGCTGAGTCCCCGAGCGCCTCCTGAGTTCCTGCCACCACCCTTGGGCCGGGATGAGGTGCCACCTTGTGCGTAGAAGCCCTGCACACAGGCAAGAAGCCCCCCAGGCCCGCGGGCGCGCCCGACCCTGGAGCCCCCTGGCTGGCTGCAGCCACAGGGAACGGGGGTACTGAGTTGGCAGCCCCCATTCCCGAAGCATCCACGGGCAGTTCCCCGAAGGGCTGACACCGGCTGCGCCTCAGCAGCCAGACAACCTCCCTCCCTCTGGTCGGGCACTGCAAGCCACACAGCCACTTGTGTCCCCTGTGTCCCTGGAGGCCGCAGCGCGTTTTGGGTTTTGGCGCGGACGGGCCCCTCTCGGCTTCCGTAGTCCATTTGCCCCGGAGCCTGCCAGACCCCTTGCCCCAGGGGCGGGCCCTGCTGAGTCCCTGAGTGCCTCCTGAGTTCCTGCCACCACCCTTGGGCCGGGATGTGGTGCCACCTTGTGCGTAGAAGCCCTGCACACAGGCAAGAAGCCCCCCAGGCCCGCGGGCGCGCCCGACCCTGGAGCCCCCTGGCTGGCTGCAGCCACAGGGAACGGGGGTTCTGAGTTGGCAGCCCCCATTCCCGAAGCATCCACGGGCAGTTCCCCGAAGGGCTGACACCGGCTGCGCCTCAGCAGCCAGACAACCTCCCTCCCTCTGGTCGGGCACTGCAAGCCACACAGCCACTTGTGTCCCCTGTGTCCCTGGAGGCCGCAGCGCGTTTTGGGTTTTGGCGTGGACGGGCCCCTCTCGGTTTCCGTAGTCCATTTGCCCCGGAGCCTGCCAGACCCCTTGCCCCAGGGGCGGGCCCTGCTGAGTCCCTGAGTGCCTCCTGAGTTCCTGCCACCACCCTTGGGCCGGGATGTGGTGCCACCTTGTGTGTAGAAGCCCTGCACACAGGCAAGAAGCCCCCCAGGCCCGCGGGCGCGCCCGACCCTGGAGCCCCCTGGCTGGCTGCAGCCACAGGGAACGGGGGTTCTGAGTTGGCAGCCCCCATTCCCGAAGCATCCACGGGCAGTTCCCCGAAGGGCTGACACCGGCTGCGCCTCAGCAGCCAGGCAAACTCCCTCCCTCTGGTCGGGCACTGCAAGCCACACAGCCACTTGTGTCCCCTGAGTCCCTGGAGGCCGCAGCGCGTTTTGGGTTTTGGCGCGGACGGGCCCCTCTCGGCTTCCGTAGTCCATTTGCCCCGGAGCCTGCCAGACCGCTGGCCCCAGGGGCAGGCCCTGCTGAGTCCCTGAGCGCCTCCTGGGTTCCTGCCACCACCCTTGGGCCGGGATGAGGTGCCACCTTGTGCGTAGAAGCCCTGCACACAGGCAAGAAGCCCCCCAGGCCCGCGGCGCACCCGACCCTGGAGCCCCCTGGCTGGCTGCAGCCACAGGGAACGGGGGTTCTGAGTTGGCAGCCCCCATTCCCGAAGCATCCACGGGCAGTTCCCCGAAGGGCTGACACCGGCTGCGCCTCAGCAGCCAGACAACCTCCCTCCCTCTGGTCGGGCACTGCAAGCCACACAGCCACTTGTGTCCCCTGTGTCCCTGGAGGCCGCAGCGCGTTTTGGGTTTTGGCGCGGACGGGCCCCTCTCAGCTTCCGTAGTCCATTTGCCCCGGAGCCTGCCAGACCCCTGGCCCCAGAGGCGGGCCCTGCTGAGTCCCCGAGCGCCTCCTGAGTTCCTGCCACCACCCTTGGGCCGGGATGAGGTGCCACCTTGTGCGTAGAAGCCCTGCACACAGGCAAGAAGCCCCCCAGGCCCGCGGGCGCGCCCGACCCTGGAGCCCCCTGGCTGGCTGCAGCCACAGGGAACGGGGGTTCTGAGTTGGCAGCCCCCATTCCCGAAGCATCCACGGGCAGTTCCCCGAAGGGCTGACACTGGCTGCGCCTCAGCAGCCAGACAACCTCCCTCCCTCTGGTCGGGCACTGCAAGCCACACAGCCACTTGTGTCCCCTGTGTCCCTGGAGGCCGCAGCGCGCGTTTTGGGTTTTGGCGCGGACGGGCCCCTCTCGGCTTCCGTAGTCCATTTGCCCCGGAGCCTGCCAGACCCCTTGCCCCAGGGGCGGGCCCTGCTGAGTCCCCGAGTGCCTCCTGAGTTCCTGCCACCACCCTTGGGCCGGGATGAGGTGTCACCTTGTGCGTAGAAGCCCTGCACACAGGCAAGAAGACCCCCAGGCCCTCGGGCTCGCCCGACCCTGGAGCCCCCTGGCTGGCTGCAGCAACAGGGAATGGGGGTTCTGAGTTGGCAGCCCCCATTCCCGAAGCATCCACGGGCAGTTCCCCGAAGGGCTGACACCGGCTGCGCCTCAGCAGCCAGACAACCTCCCTCCCTCTGGTCGGGCACTGCAAGCCACACAGCCACTTGTGTCCCCTGTGTCCCTGGAGGCCGCAGCGCGTTTTGGGTTTTGGCGCGGACGGGCCCCTCTCGGCTTCCGTAGTCCATTTGCCCCCGGAGCCTGCCAGACCCCTGGCTCTAGGAGGCTGCCCAGGGGCGCTACCAACAGCCCCCAGGTGCTGGCTAGCCGCAGCAGCCGGCCAAGGGGGAGCACACACACCTGCAGGTGTCCCCAGGCCGCGCACACACGGACTGCCCCGCGCTTCCTGGCCTTGCAAATAGGCCCCCCGGGAAGCCCCGCCCGCCCTAGGGGCTTGTAGGGCAGGGCCTACACAAGGTGGGTGAGTGGGGAGGGCTGCTGCTGGCACACACCCACTCCTGAAGCCCACTGGGGCAGTCCAAGGGCGAGGAGCTCGGAGCTCGGTCAGGGCTGTCCCAGCAGAACTTTTTGAGGGTGGACGGACACGCCCGCGGGCAATCAGGTGTTGCGGGCAGGCCCCGGGGGCAGGCCCTGCTGAGTCCCCGAGCGCCACCTGGGTTCCTGCCACCACCCTTGGGCCGGGATGAGGTGCCACCTTGTGCATAGAAGCCCTGCACACAGGCAAGAAGCCCCCCAGGCCCGCGGCGCACCCAATCCTGGAGCCCCCTGGCCGGATGCAGCCACAGGGAACGGGGGTTCTGAGTTGGCAGCCCCCATTCCCGAAGCATCCACGGGCAGTTCCCCGAAGGGCTGACACCGGCTGCGCCTCAGCAGCCAGACAACCTCCCTCCCTCTGGTCGGGCACTGCAAGCCACACAGCCACTTGTGTCCCCTTTGTCCCTGGAGGCCGCAGCGCGTTTTGGGTTTTGGCGCGGACGGGCCCCTCTCGGCTTCCGTAGTCCATTTGACCCGGAGCCTGCCAGACCCCTGGCCCCAGAGGCGGGCCCTGCTGAGTCCCCGAGCGCCTCCTGAGTTCCTGCCACCACCCTTGGGCCGGGATGAGGTGCCACCTTGTGCGTAGAAGCCCTGCAAACAGGCAAGAAGCCCCCCAGGCCCGCGGGCGCGCCCGACCCTGGAGCCCCCTGGCTGGCTGCAGCCACAGGGAACGGGGGTTCTGAGTTGGCAGCCCCCATTCCCGAAGCATCCACGGGCAGTTCCCCGAAGGGCTGACACCGGCTGCGCCTCAGCAGCCAGACAACCTCCCTCCCTCTGGTCGGGCACTGCAAGCCACACAGCCACTTGTGTCCCCTGTGTCCCTGGAGGCCGCAGCGCGTTTTGGGTTTTGGCGCGGACGGGCCCCTCTCGGCTTCCGTAGTCCATTTGCCCTGGAGCCTGCCAGACCCCTGGCCCCAGGGGCGGGCCCTGCTGAGTCCCCGAGTGCCTCCTGAGTTCCTGCCACCACCCTTGGGCCGGGATGTGGTGCCACCTTGTGCGTAGAAGCCCTGCACACAGGCAAGAAGCCCCTAGGCCCGCGGGCGCGCCCGACCCTGGAGCCCCCTGGCTGGCTGCAGCAACAGGGAACGGGGGTTCTGAGTTGGCAGCCCCCATTCCCGAAGCATCCACGGGCAGTTCCCCGAAGGGCTGACACCGGCTGCGCCTCAGCAGCCAGACGACCTCCCTCCCTCTGGTCGGGCACTGCACGCCACACAGCCACTTGTGTCCCCTGTGTCCCTGGAGGCCGCAGCGCGTTTTGGGTTTTGGCGCGGACGGGCCCCTCTCAGCTTCCGTAGTCCATTTGCCCCGGAGCCTGCCAGACCCCTGGCCCCAGAGGCGGGCCCTGCTGAGTCCCCGAGCGCCTCCTGAGTTCCTGCCACCACCCTTGGGCCGGGATGAGGTGCCACCTTGTGCGTAGAAGCCCTGCACACAGGCAAGAAGCCCCCCAGGCCCGCGGGCGCGCCCGACCCTGGAGCCCCCTGGCTGGCTGCAGCCACAGGGAACGGGGGTTCTGAGTTGGCAGCCCCCATTCCCGAAGCATCCACGGGCAGTTCCCCGAAGGGCTGACACTGGCTGCGCCTCAGCAGCCAGACAACCTCCCTCCCTCTGGTCGGGCACTGCAAGCCACACAGCCACTTGTGTCCCCTGTGTCCCTGGAGGCCGCAGCGCGTTTTGGGTTTTGGCGCGGACGGGCCCCTCTCGGCTTCCGTAGTCCATTTGCCCCGGAGCCTGCCAGACTCCTTGCCCCAGGGGCGGGCCCTGCTGAGTCCCCGAGTGCCTCCTGAGTTCCTGCCACCACCCTTGGGCCGGGATGAGGTGTCACCTTGTGCGTAGAAGCCCTGCACACAGGCAAGAAGACCCCCAGGCCCTCGGGCTCGCCCGACCCTGGAGCCCCCTGGCTGGCTGCAGCAACAGGGAATGGGGGTTCTGAGTTGGCAGCCCCCATTCCCGAAGCATCCACGGGCAGTTCCCCGAAGGGCTGACACCGGCTGCGCCTCAGCAGCCAGACAACCTCCCTCCCTCTGGTCGGGCACTGCAAGCCACACAGCCACTTGTGTCCCCTGTGTCCCTGGAGGCCGCAGCGCGTTTTGGGTTTTGGCGCGGACGGGCCCCTCTCGGCTTCCGTAGTCCATTTGCCCCCGGAGCCTGCCAGACCGCTGGCCCCAGGGGCAGGCCCTGCTGAGTCCCTGAGCGCCACCTGGGTTCCTGCCACCACCCTTGGGCCGGGATGAGGTGCCACCTTGTGCGTAGAAGCCCTGCACACAGGCAAAAAGCCCCCCAGGCCCGCGGCGCACCCGACCCTGGAGCCCCCTGGCTGGCTGCAGCCACAGGGAACGGGGGTTCTGAGTTGGCAGCCCCCATTCCCGAAGCATCCACGGGCAGTTCCCCGAAGGGCTGACACCGGCTGCGCCTCAGCAGCCAGACAACCTCCCTCCCTCTGGTCGGGCACTGCAAGCCACACAGCCACTTGTGTCCCCTGTGTCCCTGGAGGCCGCAGCGCGTTTTGGGTTTTGGCGTGGACGGGACCCTCTCGGCTTCCGTAGTCCATTTGCCCTGGAGCCTGCCAGACCCCTGGCCCCAGAGGCGGGCCCTGCTGAGTCCCCGAGCGCCTCCTGAGTTCCTGCCACCACCCTTGGGCCGGGATGAGGTGCCACCTTGTGCGTAGAAGCCCTGCACACAGGCAAGAAGACCCCCAGGCCCGCGGGCGCGCCCGACCCTGGAGCCCCCTGGCTGGCTGCAGCCACAGGGAACGGGGGTTCTGAGTTGGCAGCCCCCATTCCCGAAGCATCCATGGGCAGTTCCCCGAAGGGCTGACACCGGCTGCGCCTCAGCAGCCAGACAACCTCCCTCCCTCTGGTCGGGCACTGCAAGCCACACAGCCACTTGTGTCCCCTATGTCCCTGGAGGCCGCAGCGCGTTTTGGGTTTTGGCGCGGACGGGCCCCTCTCGGCTTCCGTAGTCCATTTGCCCCGGAGCCTGCCAGACCCCTGGCCCCAGGGGCGGGCCCTGCTGAGTCCCCGAGCGCCTCCTGAGTTCCTGCCACCACCCTTGGGCCGGGATGAGGTGCCACCTTGTGCGTAGAAGCCCTGCACACAGGCAAGAAGCCCCCAAGGCCCGCGGGCGCGCCCGACCCTGGAGCCCCCTGGCTGGCTGCAGCCACAGGGAACGGGGGTTCTGAGTTGGCAGCCCCCATTCCCGAAGCATCCACGGGCAGTTCCCCGAAGGGCTGACACCGGCTGCGCATCAGCAGCCAGACAACCTCCCTCCCTCTGGTCGGGCACTGCAAGCCACACAGCCACTTGTGTCCCCTGTGTCCCTGGAGGCCGCAGCGCGTTTTGGGTTTTGGCGCGGACGGGCCCCTCTCGGCTTCCGTAGTCCATTTGCCCCCGGAGCCTGCCAGACCCCTGGCCCCAGGGGCGGGCCCTGCTGAGTCCCCGAGCGCCTCCTGGGTTCCTGCCACCACCCTTGGGCCGGGATGAGGTGCCACCTTGTGCGTAGAAGCCCTGCACACAGGCAAGAAGCCCCCCAGGCCCGCGGGCGCGCCCGACCCTGGAGCCCCCTGGCTGGCTGCAGCCACAGGGAACGGGGGTTCTGAGTTGGCAGCCCCCATTCCCGAAGCATCCACGGGCAGTTCCCCGAAGGGCTGACACCGGCTGTGCCTCTGCAGCCAGACAACCTCCCTCCCTCTGGTCGGGCACTGCAAGCCACACAGCCACTTGTGTCCCCTGTGTCCCTGGAGGCCGCAGCGCGTTTTGGGTTTTGGCGCGGACGGGCCCCTCTCGGCTTCCGTAGTCCATTTGCCCCCGGAGCCTGCCAGACCCCTGGCCCCAGGGGCGGGCCCTGCTGAGTCCCCGAGCGCCTCCTGGGTTCCTGCCACCACCCTTGGGCCGGGATGAGGTGCCACCTTGTGCGTAGAAGCCCTGCACACAGGCAAGAAGCCCCCCAGGCCCGCGGGCGCGCCCGACCCTGGAGCCCCCTGGCTGGCTGCAGCCACAGGGAACGGGGGTTCTGAGTTGGCAGCCCCCATTCCCGAAGCATCCACGGGCAGTTCCCCGAAGGGCTGACACTGGCTGCGCCTCAGCAGCCAGACAACCTCCCTCCCTCTGGTCGGGCACTGCAAGCCACACAGCCACTTGTGTCCCCTGTGTCCCTGGAGGCCGCAGCGCGTTTTGGGTTTTGGCGCGGACGGGCCCCTCTCGGCTTCCGTAGTCCATTTGCCCCGGAGCCTGCCAGACCCCTTGCCCCAGGGGCGGGCCCTGCTGAGTCCCCGAGTGCCTCCTGAGTTCCTGCCACCACCCTTGGGCCGGGATGAGGTGTCACCTTGTGCGTAGAAGCCCTGCACACAGGCAAGAAGACCCCCAGGCCCTCGGGCTCGCCCGACCCTGGAGCCCCCTGGCTGGCTGCAGCAACAGGGAATGGGGGTTCTGAGTTGGCAGCCCCCATTCCCGAAGCATCCACGGGCAGTTCCCCGAAGGGCTGACACCGGCTGCGCCTCAGCAGCCAGACAACCTCCCTCCCTCTGGTCGGGCACTGCAAGCCACACAGCCACTTGTGTCCCCTGTGTCCCTGGAGGCCGCAGCGCGTTTTGGGTTTTGGCGCGGACGGGCCCCTCTCGGCTTCCGTAGTCCATTTGCCCCCGGAGCCTGCCAGACCCCTGGCTCTAGGAGGCTGCCCAGGGGCGCTACCAACAGCCCCCAGGTGCTGGCTAGCCGCAGCAGCCGGCCAAGGGGGAGCACACACACCTGCAGGTGTCCCCAGGCCGCGCACACACGGACTGCCCCGCGCTTCCTGGCCTTGCAAATAGGCCCCCCGGGAAGCCCCGCCCGCCCTAGGGGCTTGTAGGGCAGGGCCTACACAAGGTGGGTGAGTGGGGAGGGCTGCTGCTGGCACACACCCACTCCTGAAGCCCACTGGGGCAGTCCAAGGGCGAGGAGCTCGGAGCTCGGTCAGGGCTGTCCCAGCAGAACTTTTTGAGGGTGGACGGACACGCCCGCGGGCAATCAGGTGTTGCGGGCAGGCCCCGGGGGCAGGCCCTGCTGAGTCCCCGAGCGCCACCTGGGTTCCTGCCACCACCCTTGGGCCGGGATGAGGTGCCACCTTGTGCATAGAAGCCCTGCACACAGGCAAGAAGCCCCCCAGGCCCGCGGCGCACCCAATCCTGGAGCCCCCTGGCCGGATGCAGCCACAGGGAACGGGGGTTCTGAGTTGGCAGCCCCCATTCCCGAAGCATCCACGGGCAGTTCCCCGAAGGGCTGACACCGGCTGCGCCTCAGCAGCCAGACAACCTCCCTCCCTCTGGTCGGGCACTGCAAGCCACACAGCCACTTGTGTCCCCTTTGTCCCTGGAGGCCGCAGCGCGTTTTGGGTTTTGGCGCGGACGGGCCCCTCTCGGCTTCCGTAGTCCATTTGACCCGGAGCCTGCCAGACCCCTGGCCCCAGAGGCGGGCCCTGCTGAGTCCCCGAGCGCCTCCTGAGTTCCTGCCACCACCCTTGGGCCGGGATGAGGTGCCACCTTGTGCGTAGAAGCCCTGCACACAGGCAAGAAGCCCCCCAGGCCCGCGGGCGCGCCCGACCCTGGAGCCCCCTGGCTGGCTGCAGCCACAGGGAACGGGGGTTCTGAGTTGGCAGCCCCCATTCCCGAAGCATCCACGGGCAGTTCCCCGAAGGGCTGACACCGGCTGCGCCTCAGCAGCCAGACAACCTCCCTCCCTCTGGTCGGGCACTGCAAGCCACACAGCCACTTGTGTCCCCTGTGTCCCTGGAGGCCGCAGCGCGTTTTGGGTTTTGGCGCGGACGGGCCCCTCTCGGCTTCCGTAGTCCATTTGCCCTGGAGCCTGCCAGACCCCTGGCCCCAGGGGCGGGCCCTGCTGAGTCCCCGAGTGCCTCCTGAGTTCCTGCCACCACCCTTGGGCCGGGATGTGGTGCCACCTTGTGCGTAGAAGCCCTGCACACAGGCAAGAAGCCCCTAGGCCCGCGGGCGCGCCCGACCCTGGAGCCCCCTGGCTGGCTGCAGCAACAGGGAACGGGGGTTCTGAGTTGGCAGCCCCCATTCCCGAAGCATCCACGGGCAGTTCCCCGAAGGGCTGACACCGGCTGCGCCTCAGCAGCCAGACGACCTCCCTCCCTCTGGTCGGGCACTGCACGCCACACAGCCACTTGTGTCCCCTGTGTCCCTGGAGGCCGCAGCGCGTTTTGGGTTTTGGCGCGGACGGGCCCCTCTCAGCTTCCGTAGTCCATTTGCCCCGGAGCCTGCCAGACCCCTGGCCCCAGGGGCGGGCCCTGCTGAGTCCCCGAGCGCCTCCTGAGTTCCTGCCACCACCCTTGGGCCGGGATGAGGTGCCACCTTGTGCGTAGAAGCCCTGCACACAGGCAAGAAGCCCCCCAGGCCCGCGGGCGCGCCCGACCCTGGAGCCCCCTGGCTGGCTGCAGCCACAGGGAACGGGGGTTCTGAGTTGGCAGCCCCCATTCCCGAAGCATCCACGGGCAGTTCCCCGAAGGGCTGACACTGGCTGCGCCTCAGCAGCCAGACAACCTCCCTCCCTCTGGTCGGGCACTGCAAGCCACACAGCCACTTGTGTCCCCTGTGTCCCTGGAGGCCGCAGCGCGTTTTGGGTTTTGGCGCGGACGGGCCCCTCTCGGCTTCCGTAGTCCATTTGCCCCGGAGCCTGCCAGACCCCTTGCCCCAGGGGCGGGCCCTGCTGAGTCCCCGAGTGCCTCCTGAGTTCCTGCCACCACCCTTGGGCCGGGATGAGGTGTCACCTTGTGCGTAGAAGCCCTGCACACAGGCAAGAAGACCCCCAGGCCCTCGGGCTCGCCCGACCCTGGAGCCCCCTGGCTGGCTGCAGCAACAGGGAATGGGGGTTCTGAGTTGGCAGCCCCCATTCCCGAAGCATCCACGGGCAGTTCCCCGAAGGGCTGACACCGGCTGCGCCTCAGCAGCCAGACAACCTCCCTCCCTCTGGTCGGGCACTGCAAGCCACACAGCCACTTGTGTCCCCTGTGTCCCTGGAGGCCGCAGCGCGTTTTGGGTTTTGGCGCGGACGGGCCCCTCTCGGCTTCCGTAGTCCATTTGCCCCCGGAGCCTGCCAGACCCCTGGCTCTAGGAGGCTGCCCAGGGGCGCTACCAACAGCCCCCAGGTGCTGGCTAGCCGCAGCAGCCGGCCAAGGGGGAGCACACACACCTGCAGGTGTCCCCAGGCCGCGCACACACGGACTGCCCCGCGCTTCCTGGCCTTGCAAATAGGCCCCCCGGGAAGCCCCGCCCGCCCTAGGGGCTTGTAGGGCAGGGCCTACACAAGGTGGGTGAGTGGGGAGGGCTGCTGCTGGCACACACCCACTCCTGAAGCCCACTGGGGCAGTCCAAGGGCGAGGAGCTCGGAGCTCGGTCAGGGCTGTCCCAGCAGAACTTTTTGAGGGTGGACGGACACGCCCGCGGGCAATCAGGTGTTGCGGGCAGGCCCCGGGGGCAGGCCCTGCTGAGTCCCCGAGCGCCACCTGGGTTCCTGCCACCACCCTTGGGCCGGGATGAGGTGCCACCTTGTGCATAGAAGCCCTGCACACAGGCAAGAAGCCCCCCAGGCCCGCGGCGCACCCAATCCTGGAGCCCCCTGGCCGGATGCAGCCACAGGGAACGGGGGTTCTGAGTTGGCAGGCCCCATTCCCGAAGCATCCACGGGCACTTCCCGAAGGGCTGACACCTGCTGCGCCTCAGCAGCCAGCCAACCTCCCTCCCTCTGGTCGGGCACTGCACGCCACACAGCCACTTGTGTCCCCTGTGTCCCTGGAGGCCGCAGCGCGTTTTGGGTTTTGGCGTGGACGGGCCCCTCTCGGCTTCCGTAGTCCATTTGCCCTGGAGCCTGCCAGACCCCTGGCCCCAGAGGCGGGCCCTGCTGAGTCCCCGAGCGCCTCCTGAGTTCCTGCCACCACCCTTGGGCCGGGATGAGGTGCCACCTTGTGCGTAGAAGCCCTGCACACAGGCAAGAAGCCCCCCAGGCCCGCGGGCGCGCCCGACCCTGGAGCCCCCTGGCTGGCTGCAGCCACAGGGAACGGGGGTTCTGAGTTGGCAGCCCCCATTCCCGAAGCATCCATGGGCAGTTCCCCGAAGGGCTGACACCGGCTGCGCCTCAGCAGCCAGACAACCTCCCTCCCTCTGGTCGGGCACTGCAAGCCACACAGCCACTTGTGTCCCCTATGTCCCTGGAGGCCGCAGCGCGTTTTGGGTTTTGGCGCGGACGGGCCCCTCTCGGCTTCCGTAGTCCATTTGCCCCGGAGCCTGCCAGACCCCTGGCCCCAGAGGCGGGCCCTGCTGAGTCCCCGAGCGCCTCCTGGGTTCCTGCCACCACGCTTGGGCCGGGATGAGGTGCCACCTTGTGCGTAGAAGCCCTGCACACAGGCAAGAAGCCCCCCAGGCCCGCGGGCGCGCCCGACCCTGGAGCCCCCTGGCTGGCTGCAGCCACAGGGAATGGGGGTTCTGAGTTGGCAGCCCCCATTCCCGAAGCATCCACGGGCAGTTCCCCGAAGGGCTGACACCGGCTGCGCCTCAGCAGCCAGACAACCTCCCTCCCTCTGGTCGGGCACTGCAAGCCACACAGCCACTTGTGTCCCCTGTGTCCCTGGAGGCCGCAGCGCGTTTTGGGTTTTGGCGCGGACGGGCCCCTCTCGGCTTCCGTAGTCCATTTGCCCCCGGAGCCTGCCAGACCGCTGGCCCCAGGGGCAGGCCCTGCTGAGTCCCTGAGCGCCACCTGGGTTCCTGCCACCACACTTGGGCCGGGATGAGGTGCCACCTTGTGCGTAGAAGCCCTGCACACAGGCAAAAAGCCCCCCAGGCCCGCGGCGCACCCGACCCTGGAGCCCCCTGGCTGGCTGCAGCCACAGGGAACGGGGGTTCTGAGTTGGCAGCCCCCATTCCCGAAGCATCCACGGGCAGTTCCCCGAAGGGCTGACACCGGCTGCGCCTCAGCAGCCAGACAACCTCCCTCCCTCTGGTCGGGCACTGCAAGCCACACAGCCACTTGTGTCCCCTGTGTCCCTGGAGGCCGCAGCGCGTTTTGGGTTTTGGCGTGGACGGGACCCTCTCGGCTTCCGTAGTCCATTTGCCCTGGAGCCTGCCAGACCCCTGGCCCCAGAGGCGGGCCCTGCTGAGTCCCCGAGCGCCTCCTGAGTTCCTGCCACCACCCTTGGGCCGGGATGAGGTGCCACCTTGTGCGTAGAAGCCCTGCACACAGGCAAGAAGACCCCCAGGCCCGCGGGCGCGCCCGACCCTGGAGCCCCCTGGCTGGCTGCAGCCACAGGGAACGGGGGTTCTGAGTTGGCAGCCCCCATTCCCGAAGCATCCATGGGCAGTTCCCCGAAGGGCTGACACCGGCTGCGCCTCAGCAGCCAGACAACCTCCCTCCCTCTGGTCGGGCACTGCAAGCCACACAGCCACTTGTGTCCCCTATGTCCCTGGAGGCCGCAGCGCGTTTTGGGTTTTGGCGCGGACGGGCCCCTCTCGGCTTCCGTAGTCCATTTGCCCCGGAGCCTGCCAGACCCCTGGCCCCAGAGGCGGGCCCTGCTGAGTCCCCGAGCGCCTCCTGAGTTCCTGCCACCACCCTTGGGCCGGGATGAGGTGCCACCTTGTGCGTAGAAGCCCTGCACACAGGCAAGAAGCCCCCCAGGCCCGCGGGCGCGCCCGACCCTGGAGCCCCCTGGCTGGCTGCAGCCACAGGGAACGGGGGTTCTGAGTTGGCAGCCCCCATTCCCGAAGCATCCACGGGCAGTTCCCCGAAGGGCTGACACCGGCTGCGCATCAGCAGCCAGACAACCTCCCTCCCTCTGGTCGGGCACTGCAAGCCACACAGCCACTTGTGTCCCCTGTGTCCCTGGAGGCCGCAGCGCGTTTTGGGTTTTGGCGCGGACGGGCCCCTCTCGGTTTCCGTAGTCCATTTGCCCCCGGAGCCTGCCAGACCCCTGGCCCCAGGGGCGGGCCCTGCTGAGTCCCCGAGCGCCTCCTGGGTTCCTGCCACCACCCTTGGGCCGGGATGAGGTGCCACCTTGTGCGTAGAAGCCCTGCACACAGGCAAGAAGCCCCCCAGGCCCGCGGGCGCGCCCGACCCTGGAGCCCCCTGGCTGGCTGCAGCCACAGGGAACGGGGGTTCTGAGTTGGCAGCCCCCATTCCCGAAGCATCCACGGGCAGTTCCCCGAAGGGCTGACACCGGCTGTGCCTCTGCAGCCAGACAACCTCCCTCCCTCTGGTCGGGCACTGCAAGCCACACAGCCACTTGTGTCCCCTGTGTCCCTGGAGGCCGCAGCGCGTTTTGGGTTTTGGCGCGGACGGGCCCCTCTCGGCTTCCGTAGTCCATTTGCCCCCGGAGCCTGCCAGACCCCTGGCCCCAGGGGCGGGCCCTGCTGAGTCCCCGAGCGCCTCCTGGGTTCCTGCCACCACCCTTGGGCCGGGATGAGGTGCCACCTTGTGCGTAGAAGCCCTGCACACAGGCAAGAAGCCCCCCAGGCCCGCGGGCGCGCCCGACCCTGGAGCCCCCTGGCTGGCTGCAGCCACAGGGAACGGGGGTTCTGAGTTGGCAGCCCCCATTCCCGAAGCATCCACGGGCAGATTCCCGAAGGGCTGACACCGGCTGCGCATCAGCAGCCAGACAACCTCCCTCCCTCTGGTCGGGCACTGCAAGCCACACAGCCACTTGTGTCCCCTGTGTCCCTGGAGGCCGCAGCGCGTTTTGGGTTTTGGCGCGGACGGGCCCCTCTCGGCTTCCGTAGTCCATTTGCCCCCGGAGCCTACCAGACCCCTGGCCCCAGGGGCGGGCCCTGCTCAGTCCGTGAGTGCCTCCTGGGTTCCTGCCACCACCCTTGGGCCGGGATGAGGTGCCACCTTGTGCGTAGAAGCCCTGCACACAGGCAAGAAGCCCCCCAGGCCCGCGGGCGCGCCCGACCCTGGAGCCCCCTGGCTGGCTGCAGCCACAGGGAACGGGGGTTCTGAGTTGGCAGCCCCCATTCCCGAAGCATCCACGGGCAGTTCCCCGAAGGGCTGACACCGGCTGTGCCTCTGCAGCCAGACAACCTCCCTCCCTCTGGTCGGGCACTGCAAGCCACACAGCCACTTGTGTCCCCTGTGTCCCTGGAGGCCGCAGCGCGTTTTGGGTTTTGGCGCGGACGGGCCCCTCTCGGCTTCCGTAGTCCATTTGCCCCCGGAGCCTGCCAGACCCCTGGCCCCAGGGGCGGGCCCTGCTGAGTCCCCGAGCGCCTCCTGGGTTCCTGCCACCACCCTTGGGCCGGGATGAGGTGCCACCTTGTGCGTAGAAGCCCTGCACACAGGCAAGAAGCCCCCCAGGCCCGCGGGCGCGCCCGACCCTGGAGCCCCCTGGCTGGCTGCAGCCACAGGGAACGGGGGTTCTGAGTTGGCAGCCCCCATTCCCGAAGCATCCATGGGCAGTTCCCCGAAGGGCTGACACCGGCTGCGCCTCAGCAGCCAGACAACCTCCCTCCCTCTGGTCGGGCACTGCAAGCCACACAGCCACTTGTGTCCCCTTTGTCCCTGGAGGCCGCAGCGCGTTTTGGGTTTTGGCGCGGACGGGCCCCTCTCGGCTTCCGTAGTCCATTTGCCCCGGAGCCTGCCAGACCCCTGGCCCCAGAGGCGGGCCCTGCTGAGTCCCCGAGTGCCTCCTGAGTTCCTGCCACCACCCTTGGGCCGGGATGAGGTGCCACCTTGTGCGTAGAAGCCCTGCACACAGGCAAGAAGCCCCCCAGGCCCGCGGGCGCGCCCGACCCTGGAGCCCCCTGGCTGGCTGCAGCCACAGGGAACGGGGGTACTGAGTTGGCAGCCCCCATTCCCGAAGCATCCACGGGCAGTTCCCCGAAGGGCTGACACCGGCTGCGCCTCAGCAGCCAGACAACCTCCCTCCCTCTGGTCGGGCACTGCAAGCCACACAGCCACTTGTGTCCCCTGTGTCCCTGGAGGCCGCAGCGCGTTTTGGGTTTTGGCGCGGACGGGCCCCTCTCGGCTTCCGTAGTCCATTTGCCCCGGAGCCTGCCAGACCCCATGCCCCAGGGGCGGGCCCTGCTCAGTCCGTGAGTGCCTCCTGAGTTCCTGCCACCACCCTTGGGCCGGGATGTGGTGCCACCTTGTGCGTAGAAGCCCTGCACACAGGCAAGAAGCCCCTAGGCCCGCGGGCGCGCCCGACCCTGGAGCCCCCTGGCTGGCTGCAGCCACAGGGAACGGGGGTTCTGAGTTGGCAGCCCCCATTCCCGAAGCATCCACGGGCAGTTCCCCGAAGGGCTGACACCGGCTGCGCCTCAGCAGCCAGACAACCTCCCTCCCTCTGGTCGGGCACTGCAAGCCACACAGCCACTTGTGTCCCCTGTGTCCCTGGAGGCCGCAGCGCGTTTTGGGTTTTGGCGCGGACGGGCCCCTCTCGGCTTCCGTAGTCCATTTGCCCCGGAGCCTGCCAGACCCCTTGCCCCAGGGGCGGGCCCTGCTGAGTCCCCGAGCGCCTCCTGAGTTCCTGCCACCACCCTTGGGCCGGGATGAGGTGCCACCTTGTGCGTAGAAGCCCTGCACACAGGCAAGAAGCCCCCCAGGCCCGCGGGCGCGCCCGACCCTGGAGCCCCCTGGCTGGCTGCAGCCACAGGGAACGGGGGTTCTGAGTTGGCAGCCCCCATTCCCGAAGCATCCACGGGCAGTTCCCCGAAGGGCTGACACCGGCTGCGCCTCAGCAGCCAGACAACCTCCCTCCCTCTGGTCGGGCACTGCAAGCCACACAGCCACTTGTGTCCCCTGTGTCCCTGGAGGCCGCAGCGCGTTTTGGGTTTTGGCGCGGACGGGCCCCTCTCGGCTTCCGTAGTCCATTTGCCCCCGGAGCCTGCCAGACCGCTGGCCCCAGGGGCAGGCCCTGCTGAGTCCCTGAGCGCCTCCTGGGTTCCTGCCACCACCCTTGGGCCGGGATGAGGTGCCACCTTGTGCGTAGAAGCCCTGCACACAGGCAAGAAGCCCCCCAGGCCCGCGGCGCACCCGACCCTGGAGCCCCCTGGCTGGCTGCAGCCACAGGGAACGGGGGTTCTGAGTTGGCAGCCCCCATTCCCGAAGCATCCACGGGCAGTTCCCCGAAGGGCTGACACCAGCTGCGCCTCAGCAGCCAGACAACCTCCCTCCCTCTGGTCGGGCACTGCAAGCCACACAGCCACTTGTGTCCCCTGTGTCCCTGGAGGCCGCAGCGCGTTTTGGGTTTTGGCGCGGACGGGCCCCTCTCTGCTTCCGTAGTCCATTTGCCCCCGGAGCTTTGCCAGACCCCTGGCCCCAGGGGCGGGCCCTGCTGAGTCCCCGAGCGCCTCCTGGGTTCCTGCCACCACCCTTGGGCCGGGATGAGGTGCCACCTTGTGCGTAGAAGCCCTGCACACAGGCAAGAAGCCCCCCAGGCCCGCGGGCGCGCCCGACCCTGGAGCCCCCTGGCTGGCTGCAGCCACAGGGAACGGGGGTACTGAGTTGGCAGCCCCCATTCCCGAAGCATCCACGGGCAGTTCCCCGAAGGGCTGACACCGGCTGCGCCTCAGCAGCCAGACAACCTCCCTCCCTCTGGTCGGGCACTGCAAGCCACACAGCCACTTGTGTCCCCTGTGTCCCTGGAGGCCGCAGCGCGTTTTGGGTTTTGGCGCGGACGGGCCCCTCTCGGCTTCCGTAGTCCATTTGCCCCGGAGCCTGCCAGACCCCTTGCTCCAGGGGCGGGCCCTGCTGAGTCCCTGAGTGCCTCCTGAGTTCCTGCCACCACCCTTGGGCCGGGATGTGGTGCCACCTTGTGCGTAGAAGCCCTGCACACAGGCAAGAAGCCCCCCAGGCCCGTGGGCGCGCCCGACCCTGGAGCCCCCTGGCTGGCTGTAGCCACAGGGAATGGGGGTTCTGAGTTGGCAGCCCCCATTCCCGAAGCATCCACGGGCAGTTCCCCGAAGGGCTGACACCGGCTGCGCCTCAGCAGCCAGACAACCTCCCTCCCTCTGGTCGGGCACTGCAAGCCACACAGCCACTTGTGTCCCCTGTGTCCCTGGAGGCCGCAGCGCGTTTTGGGTTTTGGCGCGGACGGGCCCCTCTCGGCTTCCGTAGTCCATTTGCCCCGGAGCCTGCCAGACCGCTGGCCCCAGGGGCAGGCCATGCTGAGTCCCTGAGCGCCACCTGGGTTCCTGCCACCACCCTTGGGCCGGGATGAGGTGCCACCTTGTGCGTAGAAGCCCTGCACACAGGCAAGAAGCCCCCCAGGCCCGCGGCGCGCCCGACCCTGGAGCCCCCTGGCTGGCTGCAGCCACAGGGAACGGGGGTTCTGAGTTGGCAGCCCCCATTCCCGAAGCATCCACGGGCAGTTCCCCGAAGGGCTGACACCGGCTGCGCCTCAGCAGCCAGACAACCTCCCTCCCTCTGGTCGGGCACTGCAAGCCACACAGCCACTTGTGTCCCCTGTGTCCCTGGAGGCCGCAGCGCGTTTTGGGTTTTGGCGCGGACGGGCCCCTCTCGGCTTCCGTAGTCCATTTGCCGCCGGAGCCTACCAGACCCCTGGCCCCAGGGGCGGGCCCTGCTGAGTCCCAGAGCGCCTCCTGGGTTCCTGCCACCACCCTTGGGCCGGGATGAGGTGCCACCTTGTGCGTAGAAGCCCTGCACACAGGCAAGAAGCCCCCCAGGCCCGCGGGCGCGCCCGACCCTGGAGCCCCCTGGCTGGCTGCAGCCACAGGGAACAGGGGTTCTTAGTTGGCAGCCCTTATTCCCGAAGCATCCACGGGCAGTTCCCCGAAGGGCTGACACCGGCTGCGCCTCAGCAGCCAGACAACCTCCCTCCCTCTGGTCGGGCACTGCAAGCCACACAGCCACTTGTGTCCCCTTTGTCCCTTGAGGCCGCAGCGCGTTTTGGGTTTTGGCGCGGACGGGCCCCTCTCGGCTTCCGTAGTCCATTTGCCCCGGAGCCTGCCAGACCCCTGGCCGCAGAGGCGGGCCCTGCTGAGTCCCCGAGCGCCTCCTGAGTTCCTGCCACCACCCTTGGGCCGGGATGAGGTGCCACCTTGTGCGTAGAAGCCCTGCACACAGGCAAGAAGCCCCCCAGGCCCGCGGGCTTGCCCGACCCTGGAGCCCCCTGGCTGGCTGTAGCCACAGGGAATGGGGGTTCTGAGTTGGCAGCCCCCATTCCCGAAGCATCCACGGGCAGTTCCCCGAAGGGCTGACACCGGCTGCGCCTCAGCAGCCAGACAACCTCCCTCCCTCTGGTCGGGCACTGCAAGCCACACAGCCACTTGTGTCCCCTGTGTCCCTGGAGGCCGCAGCGCGTTTTGGGTTTTGGCGCGGACGGGCCCCTCTCGGCTTCCGTAGTCCATTTGCCCCGGAGCCTGCCAGACCGCTGGCCCCAGGGGCAGGCCATGCTGAGTCCCTGAGCGCCACCTGGGTTCCTGCCACCACCCTTGGGCCGGGATGAGGTGCCACCTTGTGCGTAGAAGCCCTGCACACAGGCAAGAAGCCCCCCAGGCCCGCGGCGCGCCCGACCCTGGAGCCCCCTGGCTGGCTGCAGCCACAGGGAACGGGGGTTCTGAGTTGGCAGCCCCCATTCCCGAAGCATCCACGGGCAGTTCCCCGAAGGGCTGACACCGGCTGCGCCTCAGCAGCCAGACAACCTCCCTCCATCTGGTCGGGCACTGCAAGCCACACAGCCACTTGTGTCCCCTGTGTCCCTGGAGGCCGCAGCGCGTTTTGGGTTTTGGCGCGGACGGGCCCCTCTCGGCTTCCGTAGTCCATTTGCCGCCGGAGCCTACCAGACCCCTGGCCCCAGGGGCGGGCCCTGCTGAGTCCCAGAGCGCCTCCTGGGTTCCTGCCACCACCCTTGGGCCGGGATGAGGTGCCACCTTGTGCGTAGAAGCCCTGCACACAGGCAAGAAGCCCCCCAGGCCCGCGGGCGCGCCCGACCCTGGAGCCCCCTGGCTGGCTGCAGCCACAGGGAACAGGGGTTCTTAGTTGGCAGCCCCCATTCCCGAAGCATCCACGGGCAGTTCCCCGAAGGGCTGACACCGGCTGCGCCTCAGCAGCCAGACAACCTCCCTCCCTCTGGTCGGGCACTGCAAGCCACACAGCCACTTGTGTCCCCTTTGTCCCTGGAGGCCGCAGCGCGTTTTGGGTTTTGGCGCGGACGGGCCCCTCTCGGCTTCCGTAGTCCATTTGCCCCGGAGCCTGCCAGACCCCTGGCCCCAGAGGCGGGCCCTGCTGAGTCCCCGAGTGCCTCCTGAGTTCCTGCCACCACCCTTGGGCCGGGATGAGGTGCCACCTTGTGCGTAGAAGCCCTGCACACAGGCAAGAAGCCCCCCAGGCCCGCGGGCGCGCCCGACCCTGGAGCCCCCTGGCTGGCTGCAGCCACAGGGAACGGGGGTACTGAGTTGGCAGCCCCCATTCCCGAAGCATCCACGGGCAGTTCCCCGAAGGGCTGACACCGGCTGCGCCTCAGCAGCCAGACAACCTCCCTCCCTCTGGTCGGGCACTGCAAGCCACACAGCCACTTGTGTCCCCTGTGTCCCTGGAGGCCACAGCGCGTTTTGGGTTTTGGCGCGGACGGGCCCCTCTCGGCTTCCGTAGTCCATTTGCCCCGGAGCCTGCCAGACCCCATGCCCCAGGGGCGGGCCCTGCTCAGTCCGTGAGTGCCTCCTGAGTTCCTGCCACCACCCTTGGGCCGGGATGTGGTGCCACCTTGTGCGTAGAAGCCCTGCACACAGGCAAGAAGCCCCCCAGGCCCGCGGGCGCGCCCGACCCTGGAGCCCCCTGGCTGGCTGCAGCCACAGGGAACGGGGGTTCTGAGTTGGCAGCCCCCATTCCCGAAGCATCCACGGGCAGTTCCCCGAAGGGCTGACACCGGCTGCGCCTCAGCAGCCAGACAACCTCCCTCCCTCTGGTCGGGCACTGCAAGCCACACAGCCACTTGTGTCCCCTTTGTCCCTGGAGGCCGCAGCGCGTTTTGGGTTTTGGCGCGGACGGGCCCCTCTCGGCTTCCATAGTCCATTTGCCCCGGAGCCTGCCAGACCCCTTGCCCCAGGGGCGGGCCCTGCTGAGTCCCCGAGCGCCTCCTGAGTTCCTGCCACCACCCTTGGGCCGGGATGTGGTGCCACCTTGTGCGTAGAAGCCCTGCACACAGGCAAGAAGCCCCTAGGCCCGCGGGCGCGCCCGACCCTGGAGCCCCCTGGCTGGCTGCAGCCACAGGGAACGGGGGTTCTGAGTTGGCAGCCCCCATTCCTGAAGCATCCACGGGCAGTTCCCCGAAGGGCTGACACCGGCTCGCCTCAGCAGCCAGACAACCTCCCTCCCTCTGGTCGGGCACTGCAAGCCACACAGCCACTTGTGTCCCCTGTGTCCCTGGAGGCCGCAGCGCGTTTTGGGTTTTGGCGCGGACGGGCCCCTCTCGGCTTCCGTAGTCCATTTGCCCCGGAGCCTGCCAGACCCCTTGCCCCAGGGGCGGGCCCTGCTGAGTCCCCGAGCGCCTCCTGAGTTCCTGCCACCACCCTTGGGCCGGGATGAGGTGCCACCTTGTGCGTAGAAGCCCTGCACACAGGCAAGAAGCCCCCCAGGCCCGCGGGCGCGCCCGACCCTGGAGCCCCCTGGCTGGCTGCAGCCACAGGGAACGGGGGTTCTGAGTTGGCAGCCCCCATTCCCGAAGCATCCACGGGCAGTTCCCCGAAGGGCTGACACCGGCTGCGCCTCAGCAGCCAGACAACCTCCCTCCCTCTGGTCGGGCACTGCAAGCCACACAGCCACTTGTGTCCCCTGTGTCCCTGGAGGCCGCAGCGCGTTTTGGGTTTTGGCGCGGACGGGCCCCTCTCGGCTTCCGTAGTCCATTTGCCCCCGGAGCCTGCCAGACCGCTGGCCCCAGGGGCAGGCCCTGCTGAGTCCCTGAGCGCCTCCTGGGTTCCTGCCACCACACTTGGGCCGGGATGAGGTGCCACCTTGTGCGTAGAAGCCCTGCACACAGGCAAGAAGCCCCCCAGGCCCGCGGCGCACCCGACCCTGGAGCCCCCTGGCTGGCTGCAGCCACAGGGAACGGGGGTTCTGAGTTGGCAGCCCCCATTCCCGAAGCATCCACGGGCAGTTCCCCGAAGGGCTGACACCAGCTGCGCCTCAGTAGCCAGACAACCTCCCTCCCTCTGGTCGGGCACTGCAAGCCACACAGCCACTTGTGTCCCCTGTGTCCCTGGAGGCCGCAGCGCGTTTTGGGTTTTGGCGCGGACGGGCCCCTCTCGGCTTCCGTAGTCCATTTGCCCCCGGAGCTTTGCCAGACCCCTGGCCCCAGGGGCGGGCCCTGCTGAGTCCCAGAGCGCCTCCTGGGTTCCTGCCACCACCCTTGGGCCGGGATGAGGTGCCACCTTGTGCGTAGAAGCCCTGCACACAGGCAAGAAGCCCCCCAGGCCCGCGGGCGCGCCCGACCCTGGAGCCCCCTGGCTGGCTGCAGCCACAGGGAACGGGGGTACTGAGTTGGCAGCCCCCATTCCCGAAGCATCCACGGGCAGTTCCCCGAAGGGCTGACACCGGCTGCGCCTCAGCAGCCAGACAACCTCCCTCCCTCTGGTCGGGCACTGCAAGCCACACAACCTCTTGTGTCCCCTGTGTCCCTGGAGGCCGCAGCGCGTTTTGGGTTTTGGCGCGGACGGGCCCCTCTCGGCTTCCGTAGTCCATTTGCCCCGGAGCCTGCCAGACCGCTGGCCCCAGGGGCAGGCCATGCTGAGTCCCTGAGCGCCACCTGGGTTCCTGCCACCACCCTTGGGCCGGGATGAGGTGCCACCTTGTGCGTAGAAGCCCTGCACACAGGCAAGAAGCCCCCCAGGCCCGCGGCGCGCCCGACCCTGGAGCCCCCTGGCTGGCTGCAGCCACAGGGAACGGGGGTTCTGAGTTGGCAGCCCCCATTCCCGAAGCATCCACGGGCAGTTCCCCGAAGGGCTGACACCGGCTGCGCCTCAGCAGCCAGACAACCTCCCTCCCTCTGGTCGGGCACTGCAAGCCACACAGCCACTTGTGTCCCCTGTGTCCCTGGAGGCCGCAGCGCGTTTTGGGTTTTGGCGCGGACGGGCCCCTCTCGGCTTCCGTAGTCCATTTGCCGCCGGAGCCTACCAGACCCCTGGCCCCAGGGGCGGGCCCTGCTGAGTCCCAGAGCGCCTCCTGGGTTCCTGCCACCACCCTTGGGCCGGGATGAGGTGCCACCTTGTGCGTAGAAGCCCTGCACACAGGCAAGAAGCCCCCCAGGCCCGCGGGCGCGCCCGACCCTGGAGCCCCCTGGCTGGCTGCAGCCACAGGGAACGGGGGTTCTGAGTTGGCAGCCCCCATTCCCGAAGCATCCACGGGCAGTTCCCCGAAGGGCTGACACCGGCTGCGCCTCAGCAGCCAGACAACCTCCCTCCCTCTGGTCGGGCACTGCAAGCCACACAGCCACTTGTGTCCCCTTTGTCCCTTGAGGCCGCAGCGCGTTTTGGGTTTTGGCGCGGACGGGCCCCTCTCGGCTTCCGTAGTCCATTTGCCCCGGAGCCTGCCAGACCCCTGGCCGCAGAGGCGGGCCCTGCTGAGTCCCCGAGCGCCTCCTGAGTTCCTGCCACCACCCTTGGGCCGGGATGAGGTGCCACCTTGTGCGTAGAAGCCCTGCACACAGGCAAGAAGCCCCCCAGGCCCGCGGGCGCGCCCGACCCTGGAGCCCCCTGGCTGGCTGCAGCCACAGGGAACGGGGGTACTGAGTTGGCAGCCCCCATTCCCGAAGCATCCATGGGCAGTTCCCCGAAGGGCTGACACCGGCTGCGCCTCAGCAGCCAGACAACCTCCCTCCCTCTGGTCGGGCACTGCAAGCCACACAGCCACTTGTGTCCCCTTTGTCCCTGGAGGCCGCAGCGCGTTTTGGGTTTTGGCGCAGACGGGCCCCTCTCGGCTTCCGTAGTCCATTTGCCCCGGAGCCTGCCAGACCCCTGGCCCCAGAGGCGGGTCCTGCTGAGTCCCCGAGCGCCTCCTGAGTTCCTGCCACCACCCTTGGGCCGGGATGAGGTGCCACCTTGTGCGTAGAAGCCCTGCACACAGGCAAGAAGCCCCCCAGGCCCGCGGGCGCGCCCGACCCTGGAGCCCCCTGGCTGGCTGCAGCCACAGGGAACGGGGGTACTGAGTTGGCAGCCCCCATTCCCGAAGCATCCACGGGCAGTTCCCCGAAGGGCTGACACCGGCTGCGCCTCAGCAGCCAGACAACCTCCCTCCCTCTGGTCGGGCACTGCAAGCCACACAGCCACTTGTGTCCCCTGTGTCCCTGGAGGCCGCAGCGCGTTTTGGGTTTTGGCGCGGACGGGCCCCTCTCGGCTTCCGTAGTCCATTTGCCCCGGAGCCTGCCAGACCCCTGGCCCTAGGGGCGGGCCCTGCTCAGTCCGTGAGTGCCTCCTGAGTTCCTGCCACCACCCTTGGGCCGGGATGTGGTGCCACCTTGTGCGTAGAAGCCCTGCACAGAGGCAAGAAGCCCCCCAGGCCCGCGGGCGCGCCCGACCCTGGAGCCCCCTGGCTGGCTGCAGCCACAGGGAACGGGGGTTCTGAGTTGGCAGCCCCCATTCCCGAAGCATCCACGGGCAGTTCCCCGAAGGGCTGACACCGGCTGCGCCTCAGCAGCCAGACAACCTCCCTCCCTCTGGTCGGGCACTGCAAGCCACACAGCCACTTGTGTCCCCTGTGTCCCTGGAGGCCGCAGCGCGTTTTGGGTTTTGGCGCGGACGGGCCCCTCTCGGCTTCCGTAGTCCATTTGCCCCGGAGCCTGCCAGACCCCTTGCCCCAGGGGCGGGCCCTGCTGAGTCCCTGAGTGCCTCCTGAGTTCCTGCCACCACCCTTGGGCCGGGATGTGGTGCCACCTTGTGTGTAGAAGCCCTGCACACAGGCAAGAAGCCCCCCAGGCCCGCGGGCGCGCCCGACCCTGGAGCCCCCTGGCTGGCTGCAGCCACAGGGAACGGGGGTTCTGAGTTGGCAGCCCCCATTCCCGAAGCATCCACGGGCAGTTCCCCGAAGGGCTGACACCGGCTGCGCCTCAGCAGCCAGGCAAACTCCCTCCCTCTGGTCGGGCACTGCAAGCCACACAGCCACTTGTGTCCCCTGAGTCCCTGGAGGCCGCAGCGCGTTTTGGGTTTTGGCGAGGACGGGCCCCTCTCGGCTTCCGTAGTCCATTTGCCCTGGAGCCTGCCAGACCCCTGGCCCCAGAGGCGGGCCCTGCTGAGTCCCGAGCGCCTCCTGAGTTCCTGCCACCACCCTTGGGCCGGGATGAGGTGCCACCTTGTGCGTAGAAGCCCTGCACACAGGCAAGAAGCCCCCCAGGCCCGCGGGCGTGCCCGACCCTGGAGCCCCCTGGCTGGCTGCAGCCACAGGGAACGGGGGTTCTGAGTTGGCAGCCCCCAATCCCGAAGCATCCACGGGCAGTTCCCCGAAGGGCTGACACCGGCTGCGCCTCAGCAGCCAGGCAAACTCCCTCCCTCTGGTCGGGCACTGCAAGCCACACAGCCACTTGTGTCCCCTGAGTCCCTGGAGGCCGCAGCGCGTTTTGGGTTTTGGCGAGGACGGGCCCCTCTCGGCTTCCGTAGTCCATTTGCCCTGGAGCCTGCCAGACCCCTGGCCCCAGAGGCGGGCCCTGCTGAGTCCCCGAGCGCCTCCTGAATTCCTGCCACCACCCTTGGGCCGGGATGAGGTGCCACCTTGTGCGTAGAAGCCCTGCACACAGGCAAGAAGCCCCCCAGGCCCGCGGGCGTGCCCGACCCTGGAGCCCCCTGGCTGGCTGCAGCCACAGGGAACGGGGGTTCTGAGTTGGCAGCCCCCAATCCCGAAGCATCCACGGGCAGTTCCCCGAAGGGCTGACACCGGCTGCGCCTCAGCAGCCAGACAACCTCCCTCTCTCTGGTCGGGCACTGCAAGCCACACAGCCACTTGTGTCCCCTTTGTCCCTGGAGGCCGCAGCGCGTTTTGGGTTTTGGCGCGGACGGGCCCCTCTCGGCTTCCGTAGTCCATTTGCCCCGGAGCCTGCCAGAACCCTGGCCCCAGAGGCGGGCCCTGCTGAGTCCCCGAGCGCCTCCTGAGTTCCTGCCACCACCCTTGGGCCGGGATGAGGTGCCACCTTGTGCGTAGAAGCCCTGTACACAGGCAAGAAGCCCCCCAGGCCCGCGGGCGCGCCCGACCCTGGAGCCCCCTGGCTGGCTGCAGCCACAGGGAACGGGGGTACTGAGTTGGCAGCCCCCATTCCCGAAGCATCCACGGGCAGTTCCCCGAAGGGCTGACACCGGCTGCGCCTCAGCAGCCAGACAACCTCCCTCCCTCTGGTCGGGCACTGCAAGCCACACAGCCACTTGTGTCCCCTGTGTCCCTGGAGGCCGCAGCGCGTTTTGGGTTTTGGCGCGGACGGGCCCCTCTCGGCTTCCGTAGTCCATTTGCCCCGGAGCCTGCCAGACCCCTTGCCCCAGGGGCGGGCCCTGCTGAGTCCCTGAGTGCCTCCTGAGTTCCTGCCACCACCCTTGGGCCGGGATGTGGTGCCACCTTGTGCGTAGAAGCCCTGCACACAGGCAAGAAGCCCCCAGGCCCGCGGGCGCGCCCGACCCTGGAGCCCCCTGGCTGGCTGCAGCCACAGGGAACGGGGGTTCTGAGTTGGCAGCCCCCATTCCCGAAGCATCCACGGGCAGTTCCCCGAAGGGCTGACACCGGCTGCGCCTCAGCAGCCAGACAACCTCCCTCCCTCTGGTCGGGCACTGCAAGCCACACAGCCACTTGTGTCCCCTGTGTCCCTGGAGGCCGCAGCGCGTTTTGGGTTTTGGCGCGGACGGGCCCCTCTCGGCTTCCGTAGTCCATTTGCCCCGGAGCCTGCCAGACCCCTTGCCCCAGGGGCGGGCCCTGCTGAGTCCCTGAGTGCCTCCTGAGTTCCTGCCACCACCCTTGGGCCGGGATGTGGTGCCACCTTGTGCGTAGAAGCCCTGCACACAGGCAAGAAGCCCCCCAGGCCCGCGGGCGCGCCCGACCCTGGAGACCCCTGGCTGGCTGCAGCCACAGGGAACGGGGGTTCTGAGTTGGCAGCCCCCATTCCCGAAGCATCCACGGGCAGTTCCCCGAAGGGCTGACACCGGCTGCGCCTCAGCAGCCAGGCAAACTCCCTCCCTCTGGTCGGGCACTGCAAGCCACACAGCCACTTGTGTCCCCTGAGTCCCCGGAGGCCGCAGCGCGTTTTGGGTTTTGGCGAGGACGGGCCCCTCTCGGTTTCCGTAGTCCATTTGCCCTGGAGCCTGCCAGACCCCTGGCCCCAGAGGCGGGCCCTGCTGAGTCCCCGAGCGCCTCCTGAGTTCCTGCCACCACCCTTGGGCCGGGATGAGGTGCCACCTTGTGCGTAGAAGCCCTGCACACAGGCAAGAAGCCCCCCAGGCCCGCGGCGCACCCGACCCTGGAGCCCCCTGGCTGGCTGCAGCCACAGGGAACGGGGGTTCTGAGTTGGCAGCCCCCATTCCCGAAGCATCCACGGGCAGTTCCCCGAAGGGCTGACACCGGCTGCGCCTCAGCAGCCAGACAACCTCCCTCCCTCTGGTCGGGCACTGCAAGCCACACAGCCACTTGTGTCCCCTGTGTCCCTGGAGGCCGCAGCGCGTTTTGGGTTTTGGCGCGGACGGGCCCCTCTCGGCTTCCGTAGTCCATTTGCCGCCGGAGCCTACCAGACCCCTGGCCCCAGGGGCGGGCCCTGCTGAGTCCCAGAGCGCCTCCTGGGTTCCTGCCACCACCCTTGGGCCGGGATGAGGTGCCACCTTGTGCGTAGAAGCCCTGCACACAGGCAAGAAGCCCCCCAGGCCCGCGGGCGCGCCCGACCCTGGAGCCCCCTGGCTGGCTGCAGCCACAGGGAACAGGGGTTCTTAGTTGGCAGCCCCCATTCCCGAAGCATCCACGGGCAGTTCCCCGAAGGGCTGACACCGGCTGCGCCTCAGCAGCCAGACAACCTCCCTCCCTCTGGTCGGGCACTGCAAGCCACACAGCCACTTGTGTCCCCTTTGTCCCTTGAGGCCGCAGCGCGTTTTGGGTTTTGGCGCGGACGGGCCCCTCTCGGCTTCCGTAGTCCATTTGCCCCGGAGCCTGCCAGACCCCTGGCCGCAGAGGCGGGCCCTGCTGAGTCCCCGAGCGCCTCCTGAGTTCCTGCCACCACCCTTGGGCCGGGATGAGGTGCCACCTTGTGCGTAGAAGCCCTGCACACAGGCAAGAAGCCCCCCAGGCCCGCGGGCGCGCCCGACCCTGGAGCCCCCTGGCTGGCTGCAGCCACAGGGAACGGGGGTACTGAGTTGGCAGCCCCCATTCCCGAAGCATCCATGGGCAGTTCCCCGAAGGGCTGACACCGGCTGCGCCTCAGCAGACAGACAACCTCCCTCCCTCTGGTCGGGCACTGCAAGCCACACAGCCACTTGTGTCCCCTTTGTCCCTGGAGGCCGCAGCGCGTTTTGGGTTTTGGCGCGGACGGGCCCCTCTCGGCTTCCGTAGTCCATTTGCCCCGGAGCCTGCCAGACCCCTGGCCCCAGAGGCGGGCCCTGCTGAGTCCCCGAGCGCCTCCTGAGTTCCTGCCACCACCCTTGGGCCGGGATGAGGTGCCACCTTGTGCGTAGAAGCCCTGCACACAGGCAAGAAGCCCCCCAGGCCCGCGGGCGCGCCCGACCCTGGAGCCCCCTGGCTGGCTGCAGCCACAGGGAACGGGGGTACTGAGTTGGCAGCCCCCATTCCCGAAGCATCCACGGGCAGTTCCCCGAAGGGCTGACACCGGCTGCGCCTCAGCAGCCAGACAACCTCCCTCCCTCTGGTCGGGCACTGCAAGCCACACAGCCACTTGTGTCCCCTGTGTCCCTGGAGGCCGCAGCGCGTTTTGGGTTTTGGCGCGGACGGGCCCCTCTCGGCTTCCGTAGTCCATTTGCCCCGGAGCCTGCCAGACCCCTTGCCCCAGGGGCGGGCCCTGCTCAGTCCGTGAGTGCCTCCTGAGTTCCTGCCACCACCCTTGGGCCGGGATGAGGTGCCACCTTGTGCGTAGAAGCCCTGCACACAGGCAAGAAGCCCCCCAGGCCCGCGGGCGCGCCCGACCCTGGAGCCCCCTGGCTGGCTGCAGCCACAGGGAACGGGGGTTCTGAGTTGGCAGCCCCCATTCCCGAAGCATCCACGGGCAGTTCCCCGAAGGGCTGACACCGGCTGCGCCTCAGCAGCCAGACAACCTCCCTCCCTCTGGTCGGGCACTGCAAGCCACACAGCCACTTGTGTCCCCTGTGTCCCTGGAGGCCGCAGCGCGTTTTGGGTTTTGGCGTGGACGGGCCCCTCTCGGCTTCCGTAGTCCATTTGCCCCGGAGCCTGCCAGACCCCTTGCCCCAGGGGCGGGCCCTGCTGAGTCCCTGAGTGCCTCCTGAGTTCCTGCCACCACCCTTGGGCCGGGATGTGGTGCCACCTTGTGTGTAGAAGCCCTGCACACAGGCAAGAAGCCCCCCAGGCCCGCGGGCGCGCCCGACCCTGGAGCCCCCTGGCTGGCTGCAGCCACAGGGAACGGGGGTTCTGAGTTGGCAGCCCCCATTCCCGAAGCATCCACGGGCAGTTCCCCGAAGGGCTGACACCGGCTGCGCCTCAGCAGCCAGGCAAACTCCCTCCCTCTGGTCGGGCACTGCAAGCCACACAGCCACTTGTGTCCCCTGAGTC
Organism: Lepus europaeus; assembly: GCF_033115175.1. Taxonomy (NCBI): domain Eukaryota; kingdom Metazoa; phylum Chordata; class Mammalia; order Lagomorpha; family Leporidae; genus Lepus; species Lepus europaeus. Next base: position 110,849 of record NW_026909113.1, read on the forward strand.
CCTGGAGGCCGCAGCGCGTTTTGGGTTTTGGCGAGGACGGGCCCCTCTCGGTTTCCGTAGTCCATTTGCCCTGGAGCCTGCCAGACCCCTGGCCCCAGAGGCGGGCCCTGCTGAGTCCCCGAGCGCCTCCTGAGTTCCTGCCACCACCCTTGGGCCGGGATGAGGTGCCACCTTGTGCGTAGAAGCCCTGCACACAGGCAAGAAGCCCCCCAGGCCCGCGGGCGTGCCCGACCCTGGAGCCCCCTGGGTGGCTGCAGCCACAGGGAACGGGGGTTCTGAGTTGGCAGCCCCCAATCCCGAAGCATCCACGGGCAGTTCCCCGAAGGGCTGACACCGGCTGCGCCTCAGCAGCCAGACAACCTCCCTCCCTCTGGTCGGGCACTGCAAGCCACACAGCCACTTGTGTCCCCTTTGTCCCTGGAGGCCGCAGCGCGTTTTGGGTTTTGGCGCGGACGGGCCCCTCTCGGCTTCCGTAGTCCATTTGCCCCGGAGCCTGCCAGACCCCTGGCCCCAGAGGCGGGCCCTGCTGAGTCCCCGAGCGCCTCCTGAGTTCCTGCCACCACCCTTGGGCCGGGATGAGGTGCCACATTGTGCGTAGAAGCCCTGTACACAGGCAAGAAGCCCCCCAGGCCCGCGGGCGCGCCCGACCCTGGAGCCCCCTGGCTGGCTGCAGCCACAGGGAACGGGGGTACTGAGTTGGCAGCCCCCATTCCCGAAGCATCCACGGGCAGTTCCCCGAAGGGCTGACACCGGCTGCGCCTCAGCAGCCAGACAACCTCCCTCCCTCTGGTCGGGCACTGCAAGCCACACAGCCACTTGTGTCCCCTGTGTCCCTGGAGGCCTCAGCGCGTTTTGGGTTTTGGCACGGACGGGCCCCTCTCGGCTTCCGTAGTCCATTTGCCCCGGAGCCTGCCAGACCCCTTGCCCCAGGGGCGGGCCCTGCTGAGTCCCTGAGTGCCTCCTGAGTTCCTGCCACCACCCTTGGGCCGGGATGTGGTGCCACCTTGTGCGTAGAAGCCCTGCACACAGGCAAGAAGCCCCCCAGGCCCGCGGGCGCGCCCGACCCTGGAGCCCCCTGGCTGGCTGCAGCCACAGGGAACGGGGGTTCTGAGTTGGCAGCCCCCATTCCCGAAGCATCCACGGGCAGTTCCCCGAAGGGCTGACACCGGCTGCGCCTCAGCAGCCAGACAACCTCCCTCCCTCTGGTCGGGCACTGCAAGCCACACAGCCACTTGTGTCCCCTGTGTCCCTGGAGGCCGCAGCGCGTTTTGGGTTTTGGCGCGGGCGGGCCCCTCTCGGCTTCCGTAGTCCATTTGCCCCGGAGCCTGCCAGACCCCTTGCCCCAGGGGCGGGCCCTGCTGAGTCCCTGAGTGCCTCCTGAGTTCCTGCCACCACCCTTGGGCCGGGATGTGGTGCCACCTTGTGCGTAGAAGCCCTGCACACAGGCAAGAAGCCCCTAGTCCCGCGGGCACGCCCGACCCTGGAGCCCCCTGGCTGGCTGCAGCCACAGGGAACGGGGGTTCTGAGTTGGCAGCCCCCATTCCCGAAGCATCCACGGGCAGTTCCCTGAAGGGCTGACACCGGCTGCGCCTCAGCAGCCAGACAACCTCCCTCCCTCTGGTCGGGCACTGCAAGCCACACAGCCACTTGTGTCCCCTGAGTCCCTGGAGGCCTCAGCGCGTTTTGGGTTTTGGCGAGGACGGGCCCCTCTCGGCTTCCGTAGTCCATTTGCCCTGGAGCCTGCCAGACCCCTGGCCCCAGAGGCGGGCCCTGCTGAGTCCCCGAGCGCCTCCTGAGTTCCTGCCACCACCCTTGGGCCGGGATGAGGTGCCACCTTGTGCGTAGAAGCCCTGCACACAGGCAAGAAGCCCCCCAGGCCCGCGGGCGTGCCCGACCCTGGAGCCCCCTGGCTGGCTGCAGCCACAGGGAACGGGGGTTCTGAGTTGGCAGCCCCCAATCCCGAAGCATCCACGGGCAGTCCCCCGAAGGGCTGACACCGGCTGCGCCTCAGCAGCCAGACAACCTCCCTCCCTCTGGTCGGGCACTGCAAGCCACACAGCCACTTGTGTCCCCTTTGTCCCTGGAGGCCGCAGCGCGTTTTGGGTTTTGGCGCGGACGGGCCCCTCTCGGCTTCCGTAGTCCATTTGCCCCGGAGCCTGCCAGACCCCTGGCCCCAGAGGCGGGCCCTGCTGAGTCCCCGAGCGCCTCCTGAGTTCCTGCCACCACCCTTGGGCCGGGATGAGGTGCCACCTTGTGCGTAGAAGCCCTGTACACAGGCAAGAAGCCCCCCAGGCCCGCGGGCGCGCCCGACCCTGGAGCCCCCTGGCTGGCTGCAGCCACAGGGAACGGGGGTACTGAGTTGGCAGCCCCCATTCCCGAAGCATCCACGGGCAGTTCCCCGAAGGGCTGACACCGGCTGCGCCTCAGCAGCCAGACAACCTCCCTCCCTCTGGTCGGGCACTGCAAGCCACACAGCCACTTGTGTCCCCTGTGTCCCTGGAGGCCGCAGCGCGTTTTGGGTTTTGGCGCGGACGGGCCCCTCTCGGCTTCCGTAGTCCATTTGCCCCGGAGCCTGCCAGACCCCTTGCCCCAGGGGCGGGCCCTGCTGAGTCCCTGAGTGCCTCCTGAGTTCCTGCCACCACCCTTGGGCCGGGATGTGGTGCCACCTTGTGCGTAGAAGCCCTGCACACAGGCAAGAAGCCCCCCAGGCCCGCGGGCGCGCCCGACCCTGGAGCCCCCTGGCTGGCTGCAGCCACAGGGAACGGGGGTTCTGAGTTGGCAGCCCCCATTCCCGAAGCATCCACGGGCAGTTCCCCGAAGGGCTGACACCGGCTGCGCCTCAGCAGCCAGACAACCTCCCTCCCTCTGGTCGGGCACTGCAAGCCACACAGCCACTTGTGTCCCCTGTGTCCCTGGAGGCCGCAGCGCGTTTTGGGTTTTGGCGCGGACGGGCCCCTCTCGGCTTCCGTAGTCCATTTGCCCCGGAGCCTGCCAGACCCCTTGCCCCAGGGGCGGGCCCTGCTGAGTCCCTGAGTGCCTCCTGAGTTCCTGCCACCACCCTTGGGCCGGGATGTGGTGCCACCTTGTGCGTAGAAGCCCTGCACACAGGCAAGAAGCCCCTAGGCCCGCGGGCACGCCCGACCCTGTAGCCCCCTGGCTGGCTGCAGCCACAGGGAACGGGGGTTCTGAGTTGGCAGCCCCCATTCCCGAAGCATCCACGGGCAGTTCCCTGAAGGGCTGACACCGGCTGCGCCTCAGCAGCCAGACAACCTCCCTCCCTCTGGTCGGGCACTGCAAGCCACACAGCCACTTGTGTCCCCTGAGTCCCTGGAGGCCTCAGCGCGTTTTGGGTTTTGGCGAGGACGGGCCCCTCTCGGCTTCCGTAGTCCATTTGCCCTGGAGCCTGCCAGACCCCTGGCCCCAGAGGCGGGCCCTGCTGAGTCCCCGAGCGCCTCCTGAGTTCCTGCCACCACCCTTGGGCCGGGATGAGGTGCCACCTTGTGCGTAGAAGCCCTGCACACAGGCAAGAAGCCCCCCAGGCCCGCGGGCGTGCCCGACCCTGGAGCCCCCTGGCTGGCTGCAGCCACAGGGAACGGGGGTTCTGAGTTGGCAGCCCCCAATCCCGAAGCATCCACGGGCAGTCCCCCGAAGGGCTGACACCGGCTGCGCCTCAGCAGCCAGACAACCTCCCTCCCTCTGGTCGGGCACTGCAAGCCACACAGCCACTTGTGTCCCCTTTGTCCCTGGAGGCCGCAGCGCGTTTTGGGTTTTGGCGCGGACGGGCCCCTCTCGGCTTCCGTAGTCCATTTGCCCCGGAGCCTGCCAGACCCCTGGCCCCAGAGGCGGGCCCTGCTGAGTCCCCGAGCGCCTCCTGAGTTCCTGCCACCACCCTTGGGCCGAGATGAGGTGCCACCTTGTGCGTAGAAGCCCTGTACACAGGCAAGAAGCCCCCCAGGCCCGCGGGCGCGCCCGACCCTGGAGCCCCCTGGCTGGCTGCAGCCACAGGGAACGGGGGTTCTGAGTTGGCAGCCCCCATTCCCGAAGCATCCACGGGCAGTTCCCCGAAGGGCTGACACCGGCTGCGCCTCAGCAGCCAGACAACCTCCCTCCCTCTGGTCGGGCACTGCAAGCCACACAGCCACTTGTGTCCCCTGAGTCCCTGGAGGCCGCAGCGCGTTTTGGGTTTTGGCGCGGACGGGCCCCTCTCGGCTTCCGTAGTCCATTTGCCCCGGAGCCTGCCAGACCGCTGGCCCCAGGGGCAGGCCCTGCTGAGTCCCCGAGCGCCACCTGGGTTCCTGCCACCACACTTGGGCCGGGATGTGGTGCCACCTTGTGCGTAGAAGCCCTGCACACAGGCAAGAAGACCCCCAGGCCCGCGGCGCACCCGACCCTGGAGCCCCCTGGCTGGCTGCAGCCACAGGGAACGGGGGTTCTGAGTTGGCAGCCCCCATTCCCGAAGCATCCACGGGCAGTTCCACGAAGGGCTGACACCGGCTGCGCCTCAGCAGCCAGACAACCTCCCTCCCTCTGGTCGGGCACTGCAAGCCACACAGCCACTTGTGTCCCCTGTGTCCCTGGAGGCCGCAGCGCGTTTTGGGTTTTGGCGCGGACGGGCCCCTCTCGGCTTCCGTAGTCCATTTGCCCCCGGAGCTTTGCCAGACCCCTGGCCCCAGGGGCGGGCCCTGCTGAGTCCCCGAGCGCCTCCTGGGTTCCTGCCACCACCCTTGGGCCGGGATGAGGTGCCACCTTGTGCGTAGAAGCCCTGCACACAGGCAAGAAGCCCCCCAGGCCCGCGGGCGCGCCCGACCCTGGAGCCCCCTGGCTGGCTGCAGCCACAGGGAACGGGGGTACTGAGTTGGCAGCCCCCATTCCCGAAGCATCCACGGGCAGTTCCCCGAAGGGCTGACGCCGGCTGTGCCTCTGCAGCCAGACAACCTCCCTCCCTCTGGTCGGGCACTGCAAGCCACACAGCCACTTGTGTCCCCTGTGTCCCTGGAGGCCGCAGCGCGTTTTGGGTTTTGGCGCGGACGGGCCCCTCTCGGCTTCCGTAGTCCATTTGCCCCCGGAGCCTGCCAGACCCCTGGCCCCAGGGGCAGGCCCTGCTGAGTCCCCGAGCGCCTCCTGGGTTCCTGCCACCACCCTTGGGCCGGGATGAGGTGCCACCTTGTGCGTAGAAGCCCTGCACACAGGCAAGAAGCCCCCCAGGCCCGCGGGCGCGCCCGACCCTGGAGCCCCCTGGCTGGCTGCAGCCACAGGGAACGGGGGTTCTGAGTTGGCAGCCCCCATTCCCGAAGCATCCACGGGCAGTTCCCCGAAGGGCTGACACCGGCTGCGCCTCAGCAGCCAGACAACCTCCCTCCCTCTGGTCGGGCACTGCAAGCCACACAGCCACTTGTGTCCCCTGTGTCCCTGGAGGCCGCAGCGCATTTTGGGTTTTGGCGCGGACGGGCCCCTCTCGGCTTCCGTAGTCCATTTGCCCCCGGAGCTTGCCAGACCCCTGGCCCCAGGGGCGGGCCCTGCTGAGTCCCCGAGCGCCTCCTGAGTTCCTGCCACCACCCTTGGGCCGGGATGAGGTGCCACCTTGTGCGTAGAAGCCCTGCACACAGGCAAGAAGCCCCCCAGGCCCGCGGGCGCGCCCGACCCTGGAGCCCCCTGGCTGGCTGCAGCCACAGGGAACGGGGGTACTGAGTTGGCAGCCCCCATTCCCGAAGCATCCACGGGCAGTTCCCCGAAGGGCTGACACCGGCTGCGCCTCAGCAGCCAGACAACCTCCCTCCCTCTGGTCGGGCACTGCAAGCCACACAGCCACTTGTGTCCCCTGTGTCCCTGGAGGCCGCAGCGCGTTTTGGGTTTTGGCGCGGACGGGCCCCTCTCGGCTTCCGTAGTCCATTTGCCCCGGAGCCTGCCAGACCCCTGGCCCCAGGGGCGGGCCCTGCTGAGTCCGTGAGTGCCTCCTGAGTTCCTGCCACCACCCTTGGGCCGGGATGTGGTGCCACCTTGTGCGTAGAAGCCCTGCACACAGGCAAGAAGCCCCCCAGGCCCGCGGGCGCGCCCGACCCTGGAGCCCCCTGGCTGGCTGCAGCCACAGGGAACGGGGGTTCTGAGTTGGCAGCCCCCATTCCCGAAGCATCCACGGGCAGTTCCCCGAAGGGCTGACACCGGCTGCGCCTCAGCAGCCAGACAACCTCCCTCCCTCTGGTCGGGCACTGCAAGCCACACAGCCACTTGTGTCCCCTGTGTCCCTGGAGGCCGCAGCGCGTTTTGGGTTTTGGCGCGGACGGGCCCCTCTCGGCTTCCGTAGTCCATTTGCCCCGGAGCCTGCCAGACCCCTTGCCCCAGGGGCGGGCCCTGCTGAGTCCCCGAGCGCCTCCTGAGTTCCTGCCACCACCCTTGGGCCGGGATGTGGTGCCACCTTGTGCGTAGAAGCCCTGCACACAGGCAAGAAGCCCCTAGGCCCGCGGGCGCGCCCGACCCTGGAGCCCCCTGGCTGGCTGCAGCCACAGGGAACGGGGGTTCTGAGTTGGCAGCCCCCATTCCCGAAGCATCCACGGGCAGTTCCCCGAAGGGCTGACACCGGCTGCGCCTCAGCAGCCAGACAACCTCCCTCCCTCTGGTCGGGCACTGCAAGCCACACAGCCACTTGTGTCCCCTGTGTCCCTGGAGGCCGCAGCGCGTTTTGGGTTTTGGCGTGGACGGGCCCCTCTCGGCTTCCGTAGTCCATTTGCCCTGGAGCCTGCCAGACCCCTGGCCCCAGAGGCGGGCCCTGCTGAGTCCCCGAGCGCCTCCTGAGTTCCTGCCACCACCCTTGGGCCGGGATGAGGTGCCACCTTGTGCGTAGAAGCCCTGCACACAGGCAAGAAGCCCCCCAGGCCCGCGGGCGCGCCCGACCCTGGAGCCCCCTGGCTGGCTGCAGCCACAGGGAACGGGGGTTCTGAGTTGGCAGCCCCCATTCCCGAAGCATCCACGGGCAGTTCCCCGAAGGGCTGACACCGGCTGCGCCTCAGCAGCCAGACAACCTCCCTCCCTCTGGTCGGGCACTGCAAGCCACACAGCCACTTGTGTCCCCTGTGTCCCTGGAGGCCGCAGCGCGTTTTGGGTTTTGGCGCGGACGGGCCCCTCTCGGCTTCCGTAGTCCATTTGCCCCGGAGCCTGCCAGACCCCTTGCCCCAGGGGCGGGCCCTGCTGAGTCCCCGAGCGCCTCCTGAGTTCCTGCCACCACACTTGGGCCGGGATGTGGTGCCACCTTGTGCGTAGAAGCCCTGCACACAGTCAAGAAGCTCCTAGGCCCGCGGGCGCGCCCGACCCTGGAGCCCCCTGGCTGGCTGCAGCCACAGGGAACGGGGGTTCTGAGTTGGCAGCCCCCATTCCCGAAGCATCCACGGGCAGTTCCCCGAAGGGCTGACACCGGCTGCGCCTCAGCAGCCAGACAACCTCCCTCCCTCTGGTCGGGCACTGCAAGCCACACAGCCACTTGTGTCCCCTGTGTCCCTGGAGGCCGCAGCGCATTTTGGGTTTTGGCGCGGACGGGCCCCTCTCGGCTTCCGTAGTCCATTTGCCCTGGAGCCTGCCAGACCCCTGGCCCCAGAGGCGGGCCCTGCTGAGTCCCCGAGCGCCTCCTGAGTTCCTGCCACCACCCTTGGGCCGGGATGAGGTGCCACCTTGTGCGTAGAAGCCCTGCACACAGGCAAGAAGCCCCCCAGGCCCGCGGGCGCGCCCGACCCTGGAGCCCCCTGGCTGGCTGCAGCCACAGGGAACGGGGGTTCTGAGTTGGCAGCCCCCATTCCCGAAGCATCCATGGGCAGTTCCCCGAAGGGCTGACACCGGCTGCGCCTCAGCAGCCAGACAACCTCCCTCCCTCTGGTCGGGCACTGCAAGCCACACAGCCACTTGTGTCCCCTGTGTCCCTGGAGGCCGCAGCGCGTTTTGGGTTTTGGCGCGGACGGGCCCCTCTCGGTTTCCGTAGTCCATTTGCCCCCGGAGCCTGCCAGACCGCTGGCCCCAGGGGCAGGCCCTGCTGAGTCCCTGAGCGCCTCCTGGGTTCCTGCCACCACACTTGGGCCGGGATGAGGTGCCACCTTGTGCGTAGAAGCCCTGCACACAGGCAAGAAGCCCCCCAGGCCCGCGACGCACCCGACCCTGGAGCCCCCTGGCTGGCTGCAGCCACAGGGAACGGGGGTTCTGAGTTGGCAGCCCCCATTCCCGAAGCATCCACGGGCAGTTCCCCGAAGGGCTGACACCAGCTGCGCCTCAGCAGCCAGACAACCTCCCTCCCTCTGGTCGGGCACTGCAAGCCACACAGCCACTTGTGTCCCCTGTGTCCCTGGAGGCCGCAGCGCGTTTTGGGTTTTGGCGCGGACGGGCCCCTCTCGGCTTCCGTAGTCCATTTGCCCCCGGAGCTTTGCCAGACCCCTGGCCCCAGGGGCGGGCCCTGCTGAGTCCGTGAGTGCCTCCTGAGTTCCTGCCACCACCCTTGGGCCGGGATGTGGTGCCACCTTGTGCGTAGAAGCCCTGCACACAGGCAAGAAGCCCCCCAGGCCCGCGGGCGCGCCCGACCCTGGAGCCCCCTGGCTGGCTGCAGCCACAGGGAACGGGGGTTCTGAGTTGGCAGCCCCCATTCCCGAAGCATCCACGGGCAGTTCCCCGAAGGGCTGACACCGGCTGCGCCTCAGCAGCCAGACAACCTCCCTCCCTCTGGTCGGGCACTGCAAGCCACACAGCCACTTGTGTCCCCTGTGTCCCTGGAGGCCGCAGCGCGTTTTGGGTTTTGGCGCGGACGGGCCCCTCTCGGCTTCCGTAGTCCATTTGCCCCGGAGCCTGCCAGACCCCTTGCCCCAGGGGCGGGCCCTGCTGAGTCCCCGAGCGCCTCCTGAGTTCCTGCCACCACACTTGGGCCGGGATGTGGTGCCACCTTGTGCGTAGAAGCCCTGCACACAGTCAAGAAGCTCCTAGGCCCGCGGGCGCGCCCGACCCTGGAGCCCCCTGGCTGGCTGCAGCCACAGGGAACGGGGGTTCTGAGTTGGCAGCCCCCATTCCCGAAGCATCCACGGGCAGTTCCCCGAAGGGCTGACACCGGCTGCGCCTCAGCAGCCAGACAACCTCCCTCCCTCTGGTCGGGCACTGCAAGCCACACAGCCACTTGTGTCCCCTGTGTCCCTGGAGGCCGCAGCGCGTTTTGGGTTTTGGCGCGGACGGGCCCCTCTCGGCTTCCGTAGTCCATTTGCCCTGGAGCCTGCCAGACCCCTGGCCCCAGAGGCGGGCCCTGCTGAGTCCCCGAGCGCCTCCTGAGTTCCTGCCACCACCCTTGGGCCGGGATGAGGTGCCACCTTGTGCGTAGAAGCCCTGCACACAGGCAAGAAGCCCCCCAGGCCCGCGGGCGCGCCCGACCCTGGAGCCCCCTGGCTGGCTGCAGCCACAGGGAACGGGGGTTCTGAGTTGGCAGCCCCCATTCCCGAAGCATCCATGGGCAGTTCCCCGAAGGGCTGACACCGGCTGCGCCTCAGCAGCCAGACAACCTCCCTCCCTCTGGTCGGGCACTGCAAGCCACACAGCCACTTGTGTCCCCTGTGTCCCTGGAGGCCGCAGCGCGTTTTGGGTTTTGGCGCGGACGGGCCCCTCTCAGTTTCCGTAGTCCATTTGCCCCCGGAGCCTGCCAGACCGCTGGCCCCAGGGGCAGGCCCTGCTGAGTCCCTGAGCGCCTCCTGGGTTCCTGCCACCACACTTGGGCCGGGATGAGGTGCCACCTTGTGCGTAGAAGCCCTGCACACAGGCAAGAAGCCCCCCAGGCCCGCGACGCACCCGACCCTGGAGCCCCCTGGCTGGCTGCAGCCACAGGGAACGGGGGTTCTGAGTTGGCAGCCCCCATTCCCGAAGCATCCACGGGCAGTTCCCCGAAGGGCTGACACCAGCTGCGCCTCAGCAGCCAGACAACCTCCCTCCCTCTGGTCGGGCACTGCAAGCCACACAGCCACTTGTGTCCCCTGTGTCCCTGGAGGCCGCAGCGCGTTTTGGGTTTTGGCGCGGACGGGCCCCTCTCGGCTTCCGTAGTCCATTTGCCCCCGGAGCTTTGCCAGACCCCTGGCCCCAGGGGCGGGCCCTGCTGAGTCCCCGAGCGCCTCCTGGGTTCCTGCCACCACACTTGGGCCGGGATGAGGTGCCACCTTGTGCGTAGAAGCCCTGCACACAGGCAAGAAGCCCCCCAGGCCCGCGGGCGCGCCCGACCCTGGAGCCCCCTGGCTGGCTGCAGCCACAGGGAACGGTGGTACTGAGTTGGCAGCCCCCATTCCCGAAGCATCCACGGGCAGTTCCCCGAAGGGCTGACACCGGCTGCGCCTCAGCAGCCAGACAACCTCCCTCCCTCTGGTCGGGCACTGCAAGCCACACAGCCACTTGTGTCCCCTGTGTCCCTGGAGGCCGCAGCGCGTTTTGGGTTTTGGCGCGGACGGGCCCCTCTCGGCTTCCGTAGTCCATTTGCCCCGGAGCCTGCCAGACCCCTGGCCCCAGGGGCGGGCCCTGCTGAGTCCGTGAGTGCCTCCTGAGTTCCTGCCACCACCCTTGGGCCGGGATGAGGTGCCACCTTGTGCATAGAAGCCCTGCACACAGGCAAGAAGCCCCCCAGGCCCGCGGCGCACCCGACCCTGGAGCCCCCTGGCTGGCTGCAGCCACAGGGAACGGGGGTTCTGAGTTGGCAGCCCCCATTCCCGAAGCATCCACGGGCAGTTCCCCGAAGGGCTGACACCGGCTGCGCCTCAGCAGCCAGACAACCTCCCTCCCTCTGGTCGGGCACTGCAAGCCACACAGCCACTTGTGTCCCCTGTGTCCCTGGAGGCCGCAGCGCGTTTTGGGTTTTGGCGCGGACGGGCCCCTCTCGGCTTCCGTAGTCCATTTGCCGCCGGAGCCTACCAGACCCCTGGCCCCAGGGGCGGGCCCTGCTGAGTCCCAGAGCGCCTCCTGGGTTCCTGCCACCACCCTTGGGCCGGGATGAGGTGCCACCTTGTGCGTAGAAGCCCTGCACACAGGCAAGAAGCCCCCCAGACCCGCGGGCGCGCCCGACCCTGGAGCCCCCTGGCTGGCTGCAGCCACAGGGAACAGGGGTTCTTAGTTGGCAGCCCCCATTCCCGAAGCATCCACGGGCAGTTCCCCGAAGGGCTGACACCGGCTGCGCCTCAGCAGCCAGACAACCTCCCTCCCTCTGGTCGGGCACTGCAAGCCACACAGCCACTTGTGTCCCCTTTGTCCCTTGAGGCCGCAGCGCGTTTTGGGTTTTGGCGCGGACGGGCCCCTCTCGGCTTCCGTAGTCCATTTGCCCCGGAGCCTGCCAGACCCCTGGCCGCAGAGGCGGGCCCTGCTGAGTCCCCGAGCGCCTCCTGAGTTCCTGCCACCACCCTTGGGCCGGGATGAGGTGCCACCTTGTGCGTAGAAGCCCTGCACACAGGCAAGAAGCCCCACAGGCCCGCGGGCGCGCCCGACCCTGGAGCCCCCTGGCTGGCTGCAGCCACAGGGAACGGGGGTACTGAGTTGGCAGCCCCCATTCCCGAAGCATCCATGGGCAGTTCCCCGAAGGGCTGACACCGGCTGCGCCTCAGCAGCCAGACAACCTCCCTCCCTCTGGTCGGGCACTGCAAGCCACACAGCCACTTGTGTCCCCTGTGTCCCTGGAGGCCGCAGCGCGTTTTGGGTTTTGGCGCGGACGGGCCCCTCTCGGCTTCCGTAGTCCATTTGCCGCCGGAGCCTACCAGACCCCTGGCCCCAGGGGCGGGCCCTGCTGAGTCCCAGAGCGCCTCCTTGGTTCCTGCCACCACCCTTGGGCCGGGATGAGGTGCCACCTTGTGCGTAGAAGCCCTGCACACAGGCAAGAAGCCCCCCAGGCCCGCGGGCGCGCCCGACCCTGGAGCCCCCTGGCTGGCTGCAGCCACAGGGAACAGGGGTTCTTAGTTGGCAGCCCCCATTCCCGAAGCATCCACGGGCAGTTCCCCGAAGGGCTGACACCGGCTGCGCCTCAGCAGCCAGACAACCTCCCTCCCTCTGGTCGGGCACTGCAAGCCACACAGCCACTTGTGTCCCCTTTGTCCCTTGAGGCCGCAGCGCGTTTTGGGTTTTGGTGCGGACGGGCCCCTCTCGGCTTCCGTAGTCCATTTGCCCCGGAGCCTGCCAGACCCCTGGCCGCAGAGGCGGGCCCTGCTGAGTCCCCGAGGCGCCTCCTGAGTTCCTGCCACCACCCTTGGGCCGGGATGAGGTGCCACCTTGTGCGTAGAAGCCCTGCACACAGGCAAGAAGCCCCCCAGGCCCGCGGGCGCGCCCGACCCTGGAGCCCCCTGGCTGGCTGCAGCCACAGGGAACGGGGGTACTGAGTTGGCAGCCCCCATTCCCGAAGCATCCATGGGCAGTTCCCCGAAGGGCTGACACCGGCTGCGCCTCAGCAGACAGACAACCTCCCTCCCTCTGGTCGGGCACTGCAAGCCACACAGCCACTTGTGTCCCCTTTGTCCCTGGAGGCCGCAGCGCGTTTTGGGTTTTGGCGCGGACGGGCCCCTCTCGGCTTCCGTAGTCCATTTGCCCCGGAGCCTGCCAGACCCCTGGCCCCAGAGGCGGGCCCTGCTGAGTCCCCGAGCGCCTCCTGAGTTCCTGCCACCACCCTTGGGCCGGGATGAGGTGCCACCTTGTGCGTAGAAGCCCTGCACACAGGCAAGAAGCCCCCCAGGCCCGCGGGCGCGCCCGACCCTGGAGCCCCCTGGCTGGCTGCAGCCACAGGGAACGGGGGTACTGAGTTGGCAGCCCCCATTCCCGAAGCATCCACGGGCAGTTCCCCGAAGGGCTGACACCGGCTGCGCCTCAGCAGCCAGACAACCTCCCTCCCTCTGGTCGGGCACTGCAAGCCACACAGCCACTTGTGTCCCCTGTGTCCCTGGAGGCCGCAGCGCGTTTTGGGTTTTGGCGCGGACGGGCCCCTCTCGGCTTCCGTAGTCCATTTGCCCCGGAGCCTGCCAGACCCCTTGCCCCAGGGGCGGGCCCTGCTGAGTCCCTGAGTGCCTCCTGAGTTCCTGCCACCACCCTTGGGCCGGGATGTGGTGCCACCTTGTGCGTAGAAGCCCTGCACACAGGCAAGAAGCCCCCCAGGCCCGCGGGCGCGCCCGACCCTGGAGCCCCCTGGCTGGCTGCAGCCACAGGGAACGGGGGTTCTGAGTTGGCAGCCCCCATTCCCGAAGCATCCACGGGCAGTTCCCCGAAGGGCTGACACCGGCTGCGCCTCAGCAGCCAGACAACCTCCCTCCCTCTGGTCGGGCACTGCAAGCCACACAGCCACTTGTGTCCCCTGTGTCCCTGGAGGCCGCAGCGCGTTTTGGGTTTTGGCGCGGACGGGCCCCTCTCGGCTTCCGTAGTCCATTTGCCCCGGAGCCTGCCAGACCCCTTGCCCCAGGGGCGGGCCCTGCTGAGTCCCTGAGTGCCTCCTGAGTTCCTGCCACCACCCTTGGGCCGGGATGTGGTGCCACCTTGTGTGTAGAAGCCCTGCACACAGGCAAGAAGCCCCCCAGGCCCGCGGGCGCGCCCGACCCTGGAGCCCCCTGGCTGGCTGCAGCCACAGGGAACGGGGGTTCTGAGTTGGCAGCCCCCATTCCCGAAGCATCCACGGGCAGTTCCCCGAAGGGCTGACACCGGCTGCGCCTCAGCAGCCAGGCAAACTCCCTCCCTCTGGTCGGGCACTGCAAGCCACACAGCCACTTGTGTCCCCTGAGTCCCTGGAGGCCGCAGCGCGTTTTGGGTTTTGGCGAGGATGGGCCCCTCTCGGCTTCCGTAGTCCATTTGCCCTGGAGCCTGCCAGACCCCTGGCCCCAGAGGCGGGCCCTGCTGAGTCCCCGAGCGCCTCCTGAGTTCCTGCCACCACCCTTGGGCCGGGATGAGGTGCCACCTTGTGCGTAGAAGCCCTGCACACAGGCAAGAAGCCCCCCAGGCCCGCGGGCGTACCCGACCCTGGAGCCCCCTGGGTGGCTGCAGCCACAGGGAACGGGGGTTCTGAGTTGGCAGCCCCCAATCCCGAAGCATCCACGGGCAGTTCCCCGAAGGGCTGACACCGGCTGCGCCTCAGCAGCCAGACAACCTCCCTCCCTCTGGTCGGGCACTGCAAGCCACACAGCCACTTGTGTCCCCTTTGTCCCTGGAGGCCGCAGCGCGTTTTGGGTTTTGGCGCGGACGGGCCCCTCTCGGCTTCCGTAGTCCTTTTGCCCCGGAGCCTGCCAGACCCCTGGCCCCAGAGGCGGGCCCTGCTGAGTCCCCGAGCGCCTCCTGAGTTCCTGCCACCACCCTTGGGCCGGGATGAGGTGCCACCTTGTGCGTAGAAGCCCTGTACACAGGCAAGAAGCCCCCCAGGCCCGCGGGCGCGCCCGACCCTGGAGCCCCCTGGCTGGCTGCAGCCACAGGGAACGGGGGTACTGAGTTGGCAGCCCCCATTCCCGAAGCATCCACGGGCAGTTCCCCGAAGGGCTGACACCGGCTGCGCCTCAGCAGCCAGACAACCTCCCTCCCTCTGGTCGGGCACTGCAAGCCACACAGCCACTTGTGTCCCCTGTGTCCCTGGAGGCCGCAGCGCGTTTTGGGTTTTGGCGCGGACGGGCCCCTCTCGGCTTCCGTAGTCCATTTGCCCCGGAGCCTGCCAGACCCCTTGCCCCAGGGGCGGGCCCTGCTGAGTCCCTGAGTGCCTCCTGAGTTCCTGCCACCACCCTTAGGCCGGGATGTGGTGCCACCTTGTGCGTAGAAGCCCTGCACACAGGCAAGAAGCCCCCCAGGCCCGCGGGCGCGCCCGACCCTGGAGCCCCCTGGCTGGCTGCAGCCACAGGGAACGGGGGTTCTGAGTTGGCAGCCCCCATTCCCGAAGCATCCACGGGCAGTTCCCCGAAGGGCTGACACCGGCTGCGCCTCAGCAGCCAGACAACCTCCCTCCCTCTGGTCGGGCACTGCAAGCCACACAGCCACTTGTGTCCCCTGTGTCCCTGGAGGCCGCAGCGCGTTTTGGGTTTTGGCGCGGACGGGCCCCTCTCGGCTTCCGTAGTCCATTTGCCCCGGAGCCTGCCAGACCCCTTGCCCCAGGGGCGGGCCCTGCTGAGTCCCTGAGTGCCTCCTGAGTTCCTGCCACCACCCTTGGGCCGGGATGTGGTGCCACCTTGTGCGTAGAAGCCCTGCACACAGGCAAGAAGCCCCCCAGGCCCGCGGGCGCGCCCGACCCTGGAGCCCCCTGGCTGGCTGCAGCCACAGGGAACGGGGGTTCTGAGTTGGCAGCCCCCATTCCCGAAGCATCCACGGGCAGTTCCCCGAAGGGCTGACACCGGCTGCGCCTCAGCAGCCAGACAACCTCCCTCCCTCTGGTCGGGCACTGCAAGCCACACAGCCACTTGTGTCCCCTGTGTCCCTGGAGGCCGCAGCGCATTTTGGGTTTTGGCGCGGACGGGCCCCTCTCGGCTTCCGTAGTCCATTTGCCCCGGAGCCTGCCAGACCCCTTGCCCCAGGGGCGGGCCCTGCTGAGTCCCTGAGTGCCTCCTGAGTTCCTGCCACCACCCTTGGGCCGGGATGTGGTGCCACCTTGTGTGTAGAAGCCCTGCACACAGGCAAGAAGCCCCCCAGGCCCGCGGGCGCGCCCGACCCTGGAGCCCCCTGGCTGGCTGCAGCCACAGGGAACGGGGGTTCTGAGTTGGCAGCCCCCATTCCCGAAGCATCCACGGGCAGTTCCCCGAAGGGCTGACACCGGCTGCGCCTCAGCAGCCAGGCAAACTCCCTCCCTCTGGTCGGGCACTGCAAGCCACACAGCCACTTGTGTCCCCTGAGTCCCTGGAGGCCGCAGCGCGTTTTGGGTTTTGGCGAGGACGGGCCCCTCTCGGCTTCCGTAGTCCATTTGCCCTGGAGCCTGCCAGACCCCTGGCCCCAGAGGCGGGCCCTGCTGAGTCCCCGAGCGCCTCCTGAGTTCCTGCCACCACCCTTGGGCCGGGATGAGGTGCCACCTTGTGCGTAGAAGCCCTGCACACAGGCAAGAAGCCCCCCAGGCCCGCGGGCGTGCCCGACCCTGGAGCCCCCTGGGTGGCTGCAGCCACAGGGAACAGGGGTTCCGAGTTGGCAGCCCCCAATCCCGAAGCATCCACGGGCAGTTCCCCGAAGGGCTGACACCAGCTGCGCCTCAGCAGCCAGACAACCTCCCTCCCTCTGGTCGGGCACTGCAAGCCACACAGCCACTTGTGTCCCCTGTGTCCCTGGAGGCCGCAGCGCGTTTTGGGTTTTGGCGCGGACGGGCCCCTCTCGGCTTCCGTAGTCCATTTGCCCCCGGAGCTTTGCCAGACCCCTGGCCCCAGGGGCGGGCCCTGCTGAGTCCCCGAGCGCCTCCTGGGTTCCTGCCACCACCCTTGGGCCGGGATGAGGTGCCACCTTGTGCGTAGAAGCCCTGCACACAGGCAAGAAGCCCCCCAGGCCCGCGGGCGCGCCCGACCCTGGAGCCCCCTGGCTGGCTGCAGCCACAGGGAACGGTGGTACTGAGTTGGCAGCCCCCATTCCCGAAGCATCCACGGGCAGTTCCCCGAAGGGCTGACACCGGCTGCGCCTCAGCAGCCAGACAACCTCCCTCCCTCTGGTCGGGCACTGCAAGCCACACAGCCACTTGTGTCCCCTGTGTCCCTGGAGGCCGCAGCGCGTTTTGGGTTTTGGCGCGGACGGGCCCCTCTCGGCTTCCGTAGTCCATTTGCCCCGGAGCCTGCCAGACCCCTGGCCCCAGGGGCGGGCCCTGCTGAGTCCGTGAGTGCCTCCTGTGTTCCTGCCACCACCCTTGGGCCGGGATGAGGTGCCACCTTGTGCGTAGAAGCCCTGCACACAGGCAAGAAGCCCCCCAGGCCCGCGGCGCACCCGACCCTGGAGCCCCCTGGCTGGCTGCAGCCACAGGGAACGGGGGTTCTGAGTTGGCAGCCCCCATTCCCGAAGCATCCACGGGCAGTTCCCCGAAGGGC
Organism: Lepus europaeus; assembly: GCF_033115175.1. Classification (NCBI taxonomy): domain Eukaryota; kingdom Metazoa; phylum Chordata; class Mammalia; order Lagomorpha; family Leporidae; genus Lepus; species Lepus europaeus. Next base: position 127,822 of record NW_026909113.1, read on the forward strand.
TGACACCGGCTGCGCCTCAGCAGCCAGACAACCTCCCTCCCTCTGGTCGGGCACTGCAAGCCACACAGCCACTTGTGTCCCCTGTGTCCCTGGAGGCCGCAGCGCGTTTTGGGTTTTGGCGCGGACGGGCCCCTCTCGGCTTCCGTAGTCCATTTGCCGCCGGAGCCTACCAGACCCCTGGCCCCAGGGGCGGGCCCTGCTGAGTCCCAGAGCGCCTCCTGGGTTCCTGCCACCACCCTTGGGCCGGGATGAGGTGCCACCTTGTGCGTAGAAGCCCTGCACACAGGCAAGAAGCCCCCCAGACCCGCGGGCGCGCCCGACCCTGGAGCCCCCTGGCTGGCTGCAGCCACAGGGAACAGGGGTTCTTAGTTGGCAGCCCCCATTCCCGAAGCATCCACGGGCAGTTCCCCGAAGGGCTGACACCGGCTGCGCCTCAGCAGCCAGACAACCTCCCTCCCTCTGGTCGGGCACTGCAAGCCACACAGCCACTTGTGTCCCCTTTGTCCCTTGAGGCCGCAGCGCGTTTTGGGTTTTGGCGCGGACGGGCCCCTCTCGGCTTCCGTAGTCCATTTGCCCCGGAGCCTGCCAGACCCCTGGCCGCAGAGGCGGGCCCTGCTGAGTCCCCGAGCGCCTCCTGAGTTCCTGCCACCACCCTTGGGCCGGGATGAGGTGCCACCTTGTGCGTAGAAGCCCTGCACACAGGCAAGAAGCCCCACAGGCCCGCGGGCGCGCCCGACCCTGGAGCCCCCTGGCTGGCTGCAGCCACAGGGAACGGGGGTACTGAGTTGGCAGCCCCCATTCCCGAAGCATCCATGGGCAGTTCCCCGAAGGGCTGACACCGGCTGCGCCTCAGCAGCCAGACAACCTCCCTCCCTCTGGTCGGGCACTGCAAGCCACACAGCCACTTGTGTCCCCTGTGTCCCTGGAGGCCGCAGCGCGTTTTGGGTTTTGGCGCGGACGGGCCCCTCTCGGCTTCCGTAGTCCATTTGCCGCCGGAGCCTACCAGACCCCTGGCCCCAGGGGCGGGCCCTGCTGAGTCCCAGAGCGCCTCCTGGGTTCCTGCCACCACCCTTGGGCCGGGATGAGGTGCCACCTTGTGCGTAGAAGCCCTGCACACAGGCAAGAAGCCCCCCAGGCCCGCGGGCGCGCCCGACCCTGGAGCCCCCTGGCTGGCTGCAGCCACAGGGAACGGGGGTTCTGAGTTGGCAGCCCCCATTCCCGAAGCATCCACGGGCAGTTCCCCGAAGGGCTGACACCGGCTGCGCCTCAGCAGCCAGACAACCTCCCTCCCTCTGGTCGGGCACTGCAAGCCACACAGCCACTTGTGTCCCCTGTGTCCCTGGAGGCCGCAGCGCGTTTTGGGTTTTGGCGCGGACGGGCCCCTCTCGGCTTCCGTAGTCCATTTGCCCCGGAGCCTGCCAGACCCCTTGCCCCAGGGGCGGGCCCTGCTGAGTCCCTGAGTGCCTCCTGAGTTCCTGCCACCACCCTTGGGCCGGGATGTGGTGCCACCTTGTGTGTAGAAGCCCTGCACACAGGCAAGAAGCCCCCCAGGCCCGCGGGCGCGCCCGACCCTGGAGCCCCCTGGCTGGCTGCAGCCACAGGGAACGGGGGTTCTGAGTTGGCAGCCCCCATTCCCGAAGCATCCACGGGCAGTTCCCCGAAGGGCTGACACCGGCTGCGCCTCAGCAGCCAGGCAAACTCCCTCCCTCTGGTCGGGCACTGCAAGCCACACAGCCACTTGTGTCCCCTGAGTCCCTGGAGGCCGCAGCGCGTTTTGGGTTTTGGCGAGGATGGGCCCCTCTCGGCTTCCGTAGTCCATTTGCCCTGGAGCCTGCCAGACCCCTGGCCCCAGAGGCGGGCCCTGCTGAGTCCCCGAGCGCCTCCTGAGTTCCTGCCACCACCCTTGGGCCGGGATGAGGTGCCACCTTGTGCGTAGAAGCCCTGCACACAGGCAAGAAGCCCCCCAGGCCCGCGGGCGTGCCCGACCCTGGAGCCCCCTGGGTGGCTGCAGCCACAGGGAACGGGGGTTCTGAGTTGGCAGCCCCCAATCCCGAAGCATCCACGGGCAGTTCCCCGAAGGGCTGACACCGGCTGCGCCTCAGCAGCCAGACAACCTCCCTCCCTCTGGTCGGGCACTGCAAGCCACACAGCCACTTGTGTCCCCTTTGTCCCTGGAGGCCGCAGCGCGTTTTGGGTTTTGGCGCGGACGGACCCTCTCGGCTTCCGTAGTCCATTTGCCCCGGAGCCTGCCAGACCCCTGGCCCCAGAGGCGGGCCCTGCTGAGTCCCCGAGCACCTCCTGAGTTCCTGCCACCACCCTTGGGCCGGGATGAGGTGCCACCTTGTGCGTAGAAGCCCTGTACACAGGCAAGAAGCCCCCCAGGCCCGCGGGCGCGCCCGACCCTGGAGCCCCCTGGCTGGCTGCAGCCACAGGGAACGGGGGTACTGAGTTGGCAGCCCCCATTCCCGAAGCATCCACGGGCAGTTCCCCGAAGGGCTGACACCGGCTGCGCCTCAGCAGCCAGACAACCTCCCTCCCTCTGGTCGGGCACTGCAAGCCACACAGCCACTTGTGTCCCCTGTGTCCCTGGAGGCCGCAGCGCGTTTTGGGTTTTGGCGCGGACGGGCCCCTCTCGGCTTCCGTAGTCCATTTGCCCCGGAGCCTGCCAGACCCCTTGCCCCAGGGGCGGGCCCTGCTGAGTCCCTGAGTGCCTCCTGAGTTCCTGCCACCACCCTTAGGCCGGGATGTGGTGCCACCTTGTGCGTAGAAGCCCTGCACACAGGCAAGAAGCCCCCCAGGCCCGCGGGCGCGCCCGACCCTGGAGCCCCCTGGCTGGCTGCAGCCACAGGGAACGGGGGTTCTGAGTTGGCAGCCCCCATTCCCGAAGCATCCACGGGCAGTTCCCCGAAGGGCTGACACCGGCTGCGCCTCAGCAGCCAGACAACCTCCCTCCCTCTGGTCGGGCACTGCAAGCCACACAGCCACTTGTGTCCCCTGTGTCCCTGGAGGCCGCAGCGCGTTTTGGGTTTTGGCGCGGACGGGCCCCTCTCGGCTTCCGTAGTCCATTTGCCCCGGAGCCTGCCAGACCCCTTGCCCCAGGGGCGGGCCCTGCTGAGTCCCTGAGTGCCTCCTGAGTTCCTGCCACCACCCTTGGGCCGGGATGTGGTGCCACCTTGTGCGTAGAAGCCCTGCACACAGGCAAGAAGCCCCCCAGGCCCGCGGGCGCGCCCGACCCTGGAGCCCCCTGGCTGGCTGCAGCCACAGGGAACGGGGGTTCTGAGTTGGCAGCCCCCATTCCCGAAGCATCCACGGGCAGTTCCCCGAAGGGCTGACACCGGCTGCGCCTCAGCAGCCAGACAACCTCCCTCCCTCTGGTCGGGCACTGCAAGCCACACAGCCACTTGTGTCCCCTGTGTCCCTGGAGGCCGCAGCGCGTTTTGGGTTTTGGCGCGGACGGGCCCCTCTCGGCTTCCGTAGTCCATTTGCCCCGGAGCCTGCCAGACCCCTTGCCCCAGGGGCGGGCCCTGCTGAGTCCGTGAGTGCCTCCTGAGTTCCTGCCACCACCCTTGGGCCGGGATGAGGTGCCACCTTGTGCGTAGAAGCCCTGCACACAGGCAAGAAGCCCCCCAGGCCCGCGGCGCACCCGACCCTGGAGCCCCCTGGCTGGCTGCAGCCACAGGGAACGGGGGTTCTGAGTTGGCAGCCCCCATTCCCGAAGCATCCACGGGCAGTTCCCCGAAGGGCTGACACCGGCTGCGCCTCAGCAGCCAGACAACCTCCCTCCCTCTGGTCGGGCACTGCAAGCCACACAGCCACTTGTGTCCCCTGTGTCCCTGGAGGCCGCAGCGCGTTTTGGGTTTTGGCGCGGACGGGCCCCTCTCGGCTTCCGTAGTCCATTTGCCGCCGGAGCCTACCAGACCCCTGGCCCCAGGGGCGGGCCCTGCTGAGTCCCAGAGCGCCTCCTGGGTTCCTGCCACCACCCTTGGGCTGGGATGAGGTGCCACCTTGTGCGTAGAAGCCCTGCACACAGGCAAGAAGCCCCCCAGGCCCGCGGGCGCGCCCGACCCTGGAGCCCCCTGGCTGGCTGCAGCCACAGGGAACAGGGGTTCTTAGTTGGCAGCCCCCATTCCCGAAGCATCCACGGGCAGTTCCCCGAAGGGCTGACACCGGCTGCGCCTCAGCAGCCAGACAACCTCCCTCCCTCTGGTCGGGCACTGCAAGCCACACAGCCACTTGTGTCCCCTTTGTCCCTTGAGGCCGCAGCGCGTTTTGGGTTTTGGCGCGGACGGGCCCCTCTCGGCTTCCGTAGTCCATTTGCCCCGGAGCCTGCCAGACCCCTGGCCGCAGAGGCGGGCCCTGCTGAGTCCCCGAGCGCCTCCTGAGTTCCTGCCACCACCCTTGGGCCGGGATGAGGTGCCACCTTGTGCGTAGAAGCCCTGCACACAGGCAAGAAGCCCCCCAGGCCCGCGGGCGCGCCCGACCCTGGAGCCCCCTGGCTGGCTGCAGCCACAGGGAACGGGGGTACTGAGTTGGCAGCCCCCATTCCCGAAGCATCCATGGGCAGTTCCCCGAAGGGCTGACACCGGCTGCGCCTCAGCAGCCAGACAACCTCCCTCCCTCTGGTCGGGCACTGCAAGCCACACAGCCACTTGTGTCCCCTTTGTCCCTGGAGGCCGCAGCGCGTTTTGGGTTTTGGCGCAGACGGGCCCCTCTCGGCTTCCGTAGTCCATTTGCCCCGGAGCCTGCCAGACCCCTGGCCCCAGAGGCGGGCCCTGCTGAGTCCGTGAGTGCCTCCTGAATTCCTGCCACCACCCTTGGGCCGGGATGTGGTGCCACCTTGTGCGTAGAAGCCCTGCACACAGGCAAGAAGCCCCCCAGGCCCGCGGGCGCGCCCGACCCTGGAGCCCCCTGGCTGGCTGCAGCCACAGGGAACGGGGGTTCTGAGTTGGCAGCCCCCATTCCCGAAGCATCCACGGGCAGTTCCCCGAAGGGCTGACACCGGCTGCGCCTCAGCAGCCAGACAACCTCCCTCCCTCTGGTCGGGCACTGCAAGCCACACAGCCACTTGTGTCCCCTGTGTCCCTGGAGGCCGCAGCGCGTTTTGGGTTTTGGCGCGGACGGGCCCCTCTCGGCTTCCGTAGTCCATTTGCCCCGGAGCCTGCCAGACCCCTTGCCCCAGGGGCGGGCCCTGCTGAGTCCCCGAGCGCCTCCTGAGTTCCTGCCACCACCCTTGGGCCGGGATGTGGTGCCACCTTGTGCGTAGAAGCCCTGCACACAGGCAAGAAGCCCCTAGGCCCGCGGGCGCGCCCGACCCTGGAGCCCCCTGGCTGGCTGCAGCCACAGGGAACGGGGGTTCTGAGTTGGCAGCCCCCATTCCCGAAGCATCCACGGGCAGTTCCCCGAAGGGCTGACACCGGCTGCGCCTCAGCAGCCAGACAACCTCCCTCCCTCTGGTCGGGCACTGCAAGCCACACAGCCACTTGTGTCCCCTGTGTCCCTGGAGGCCGCAGCGCGTTTTGGGTTTTGGCGTGGACGGGCCCCTCTCGGCTTCCGTAGTCCATTTGCCCTGGAGCCTGCCAGACCCCTGGCCCCAGAGGCGGGCCCTGCTGAGTCCCCGAGCGCCTCCTGAGTTCCTGCCACCACCCTTGGGCCGGGATGAGGTGCCACCTTGTGCGTAGAAGCCCTGCACACAGGCAAGAAGCCCCCCAGGCCCGCGGGCGCGCCCGACCCTGGAGCCCCCTGGCTGGCTGCAGCCACAGGGAACGGGGGTTCTGAGTTGGCAGCCCCCATTCCCGAAGCATCCACGGGCAGTTCCCCGAAGGGCTGACACCGGCTGCGCCTCAGCAGCCAGACAACCTCCCTCCCTCTGGTCGGGCACTGCAAGCCACACAGCCACTTGTGTCCCCTGTGTCCCTGGAGGCCGCAGCGCGTTTTGGGTTTTGGCGCGGACGGGCCCCTCTCGGCTTCCGTAGTCCATTTGCCCCCGGAGCCTGCCAGACGGCTGGCCCCAGGGGCAGGCCCTGCTGAGTCCCCGAGCGCCTCCTGGGTTCCTGCCACCACACTTGGGCCGGGATGAGGTGCCACCTTGTGCGTAGAAGCCCTGCACACAGGCAAGAAGCCCCCCAGGCCAGCGGCGCACCCGACCCTGGAGCCCCCTGGCTGGCTGCAGCCACAGGGAACGGGGGTTCTGAGTTGGCAGCCCCCATTCCCGAAGCATCCACGGGCAGTTCCCCGAAGGGCTGACACCAGCTGCGCCTCAGCAGCCAGACAACCTCCCTCCCTCTGGTCGGGCACTGCAAGCCACACAGCCACTTGTGTCCCCTGTGTCCCTGGAGGCCGCAGCGCGTTTTGGGTTTTGGCGCGGACGGGCCCCTCTCGGCTTCCGTAGTCCATTTGCCCCCGGAGCTTTGCCAGACCCCTGGCCCCAGGGGCGGGCCCTGCTGAGTCCCCGAGCGCCTCCTGGGTTCCTGCCACCACCCTTGGGCCGGGATGAGGTGCCACCTTGTGCGTAGAAGCCCTGCACACAGGCAAGAAGCCCCCCAGGCCCGAAGCGCGCCCGACCCTGGAGCCCCCTGGCTGGCTGCAGCCACAGGGAACGGGGGTTCTGAGTTGGCAGCCCCCATTCCCGAAGCATCCACGGGCAGTTCCCCGAAGGGCTGACACCGGCTGCGCCTCAGCAGCCAGACAACCTCCCTCCCTCTGGTCGGGCACTGCAAGCCACACAGCCACTTGTGTCCCCTGTGTCCCTGGAGGCCGCAGCGCGTTTTGGGTTTTGGCGCGGACGGGCCCCTCTCGGCTTCCGTAGTCCATTTGCCGCCGGAGCCTACCAGACCCCTGGCCCCAGGGGCGGGCCCTGCTGAGTCCCAGAGCGCCTCCTGGGTTCCTGCCACCACCCTTGGGCCGGGATGAGGTGCCACCTTGTGCGTAGAAGCCCTGCACACAGGCAAGAAGCCCCCCAGGCCCGCGGGCGCGCCCGACCCTGGAGCCCCCTGGCTGGCTGCAGCCACAGGGAACGGGGGTTCTTAGTTGGCAGCCCCCATTCCCGAAGCATCCACGGGCAGTTCCCCGAAGGGCTGACACCGGCTGCGCCTCAGCAGCCAGACAACCTCCCTCCCTCTGGTCGGGCACTGCAAGCCACACAGCCACTTGTGTCCCCTTTGTCCCTGGAGGCCGCAGCGCGTTTTGGGTTTTGGCGCGGACGGGCCCCTCTCGGCTTCCGTAGTCCATTTGCCCCGGAGCCTGCCAGACCCCTGGCCGCAGAGGCGGGCCCTGCTGAGTCCCCGAGCGCCTCCTGAGTTCCTGCCACCACCCTTGGGCCGGGATGAGGTGCCACCTTGTGCGTAGAAGCCCTGCACACAGGCAAGAAGCCCCCCAGGCCCGCGGGCGCGCCCGACCCTGGAGCCCCCTGGCTGGCTGCAGCCACAGGGAACGGGGGTACTGAGTTGGCAGCCCCCATTCCCGAAGCATCCATGGGCAGTTCCCCGAAGGGCTGACACCGGCTGCGCCTCAGCAGACAGACAACCTCCCTCCCTCTGGTCGGGCACTGCAAGCCACACAGCCACTTGTGTCCCCTTTGTCCCTGGAGGCCGCAGCGCGTTTTGGGTTTTGGCGCGGACGGGCCCCTCTCGGCTTCCGTAGTCCATTTGCCCCGGAGCCTGCCAGACCCCTGGCCCCAGGGGCGGGCCCTGCTGAGTCCCCGAGCGCCTCCTGAGTTCCTGCCACCACCCTTGGGCCGGGATGAGGTGCCACCTTGTGCGTAGAAGCCCTGCACACAGGCAAGAAGCCCCCCAGGCCCGCGGGCGCGCCCGACCCTGGAGCCCCCTGGCTGGCTGCAGCCACAGGGAACGGGGGTACTGAGTTGGCAGCCCCCATTCCCGAAGCATCCACGGGCAGTTCCCCGAAGGGCTGACACCGGCTGCGCCTCAGCAGCCAGACAACCTCCCTCCCTCTGGTCGGGCACTGCAAGCCACACAGCCACTTGTGTCCCCTGTGTCCCTGGAGGCCGCAGCGCGTTTTGGGTTTTGGCGCGGACGGGCCCCTCTCGGCTTCCGTAGTCCATTTGCACCGGAGCCTGCCAGACCCCTTGCCCCAGGGGCGGGCCCTGCTGAGTCCCTGAGTGCCTCCTGAGTTCCTGCCACCACCCTTGGGCCGGGATGTGGTGCCACCTTGTGCGTAGAAGCCCTGCACACAGGCAAGAAGCCCCCCAGGCCCGCGGGCGCGCCCGACCCTGGAGCCCCCTGGCTGGCTGCAGCCACAGGGAACGGGGGTTCTGAGTTGGCAGCCCCCATTCCCGAAGCATCCACGGGCAGTTCCCCGAAGGGCTGACACCGGCTGCGCCTCAGCAGCCAGACAACCTCCCTCCCTCTGGTCGGGCACTGCAAGCCACACAGCCACTTGTGTCCCCTGTGTCCCTGGAGGCCGCAGCGCGTTTTGGGTTTTGGCGCGGACGGGCCCCTCTCGGCTTCCGTAGTCCATTTGCCCCGGAGCCTGCCAGACCCCTTGCCCCAGGGGCGGGCCCTGCTGAGTCCCTGAGTGCCTCCTGAGTTCCTGCCACCACCCTTGGGCCGGGATGTGGTGCCACCTTGTGCGTAGAAGCCCTGCACACAGGCAAGAAGCCCCTAGGCCCGCGGGCACGCCCGACCCTGGAGCCCCCTGGCTGGCTGCAGCCACAGGGAACGGGGGTTCTGAGTTGGCAGCCCCCATTCCCGAAGCATCCACGGGCAGTTCCCTGAAGGGCTGACACCGGCTGCGCCTCAGCAGCCAGACAACCTCCCTCCCTCTGGTCGGGCACTGCAAGCCACACAGCCACTTGTGTCCCCTGAGTCCCTGGAGGCCGCAGCGCGTTTTGGGTTTTGGCGAGGACGGGCCCCTCTCGGCTTCCGTAGTCCATTTGCCCTGGAGCCTGCCAGACCCCTGGCCCCAGAGGCGGGCCCTGCTGAGTCCCCGAGCGCCTCCTGAGTTCCTGCCACCACCCTTGGGCCGGGATGAGGTGCCACCTTGTGCGTAGAAGCCCTGCACACAGGCAAGAAGCCCCCCAGGCCCGCGGGCGTGCCCGACCCTGGAGCCCCCTGGCTGGCTGCAGCCACAGGGAACGGGGGTTCTGAGTTGGCAGCCCCCAATCCCGAAGCATCCACGGGCAGTCCCCCGAAGGGCTGACACCGGCTGCGCCTCAGCAGCCAGACAACCTCCCTCCCTCTGGTCGGGCACTGCAAGCCACACAGCCACTTGTGTCCCCTTTGTCCCTGGAGGCCGCAGCGCGTTTTGGGTTTTGGCGCGGACGGGCCCCTCTCGGCTTCCGTAGTCCATTTGCCCCGGAGCCTGCCAGACCCCTGGCCCCAGAGGCGGGCCCTGCTGAGTCCCCGAGCGCCTCCTGAGTTCCTGCCACCACCCTTGGGCCGAGATGAGGTGCCACCTTGTGCGTAGAAGCCCTGTACACAGGCAAGAAGCCCCCCAGGCCCGCGGGCGCGCCCGACCCTGGAGCCCCCTGGCTGGCTGCAGCCACAGGGAACGGGGGTACTGAGTTGGCAGCCCCCATTCCCGAAGCATCCACGGGCAGTTCCCCGAAGGGCTGACACCGGCTGCGCCTCAGCAGCCAGACAACCTCCCTCCCTCTGGTCGGGCACTGCAAGCCACACAGCCACTTGTGTCCCCTGTGTCCCTGGAGGCCGCAGCGCGTTTTGGGTTTTGGCGCGGACGGGCCCCTCTCGGCTTCCGTAGTCCATTTGCCCCGGAGCCTGCCAGACCCCTTGCCCCAGGGGCGGGCCCTGCTGAGTCCCTGAGTGCCTCCTGAGTTCCTGCCACCACCCTTGGGCCGGGATGTGGTGCCACCTTGTGCGTAGAAGCCCTGCACACAGGCAAGAAGCCCCTAGGCCCGCGGGCACGCCCGACCCTGGAGCCCCCTGGCTGGCTGCAGCCACAGGGAACGGGGGTTCTGAGTTGGCAGCCCCCATTCCCGAAGCATCCACGGGCAGTTCCCTGAAGGGCTGACACCGGCTGCGCCTCAGCAGCCAGACAACCTCCCTCCCTCTGGTCGGGCACTGCAAGCCACACAGCCACTTGTGTCCCCTGAGTCCCTGGAGGCCGCAGCGCGTTTTGGGTTTTGGCGCGGACGGGCCCCTCTCGGCTTCCGTAGTCCATTTGCCCTGGAGCCTGCCAGACCCCTGGCCCCAGAGGCGGGCCCTGCTGAGTCCCCGAGCGCCTCCTGGGTTCCTGCCACCACCCTTGGGCCGGGATGAGGTGCCACCTTGTGCGTAGAAGCCCTGCACACAGGCAAGAAGCCCCCCAGGCCCGCGGGCGTGCCCGACCCTGGAGCCCCCTGGCTGGCTGCAGCCACAGGGAACGGGGGTTCTGAGTTGGCAGCCCCCAATCCCGAAGCATCCACGGGCAGTCCCCCGAAGGGCTGACACCGGCTGCGCCTCAGCAGCCAGACAACCTCCCTCCCTCTGGTCGGGCACTGCAAGCCACACAGCCACTTGTGTCCCCTTTGTCCCTGGAGGCCGCAGCGCGTTTTGGGTTTTGGCGCGGACGGGCCCCTCTCGGCTTCCGTAGTCCATTTGCCCCGGAGCCTGCCAGACCCCTGGCCCCAGAGGCGGGCCCTGCTGAGTCCCCGAGCGCCTCCTGAGTTCCTGCCACCACCCTTGGGCCGAGATGAGGTGCCACCTTGTGCGTAGAAGCCCTGTACACAGGCAAGAAGCCCCCCAGGCCCGCGGGCGCGCCCGACCCTGGAGCCCCCTGGCTGGCTGCAGCCACAGGGAACGGGGGTACTGAGTTGGCAGCCCCCATTCCCGAAGCATCCACGGGCAGTTCCCCGAAGGGCTGACACCGGCTGCGCCTCAGCAGCCAGACAACCTCCCTCCCTCTGGTCGGGCACTGCAAGCCACACAGCCACTTGTGTCCCCTGTGTCCCTGGAGGCCGCAGCGCGTTTTGGGTTTTGGCGCGGACGGGCCCCTCTCGGCTTCCGTAGTCCATTTGCCCCGGAGCCTGCCAGACCCCTTGCCCCAGGGGTGGGCCCTGCTGAGTCCCCGAGTGCCTCCTGAGTTCCTGCCACCACCCTTGGGCCGGGATGTGGTGCCACCTTGTGCGTAGAAGCCCTGCACACAGGCAAGAAGCCCCCCAGGCCCGCGGGCGCGCCCGACCCTGGAGCCCCCTGGCTGGCTGCAGCCACAGGGAACGGGGGTTCTGAGTTGGCAGCCCCCATTCCCGAAGCATCCACGGGCAGTTCCCCGAAGGGCTGACACCGGCTGCGCCTCAGCAGCCAGACAACTTCCCTCCCTCTGGTCGGGCACTGCAAGCCACACAGCCACTTGTGTCCCCTGTGTCCCTGGAGGCCGCAGCGCGTTTTGGGTTTTGGCGCGGACGGGCCCCTCTCGGCTTCCGTAGTCCATTTGCCCCCGGAGCCTGCCAGACCCCTGGCCCCAGGGGCAGGCCCTGCTGAGTCCCCGAGCGCCACCTGGGTTCCTGCCACCACACTTGGGCCGGGATGTGGTGCCACCTTGTGCGTAGAAGCCCTGCACACAGGCAAGAAGACCCCCAGGCCCGCGGCGCACCCGACCCTGGAGCCCCCTGGCTGGCTGCAGCCACAGGGAACGGGGGTTCTGAGTTGGCAGCCCCCATTCCCGAAGCATCCACGGGCAGTTCCACGAAGGGCTGACACCGGCTGCGCCTCAGCAGCCAGACAACCTCCCTCCCTCTGGTCGGGCACTGCAAGCCACACAGCCACTTGTGTCCCCTGTGTCCCTGGAGGCCGCAGCGCGTTTTGGGTTTTGGCGCGGACGGGCCCCTCTCGGCTTCCGTAGTCCATTTGCCCCCGGAGCTTTGCCAGACCCCTGGCCCCAGGGGCGGGCCCTGCTGAGTCCCCGAGCGCCTCCTGGGTTCCTGCCACCACCCTTGGGCCGGGATGAGGTGCCACCTTGTGCGTAGAAGCCCTGCACACAGGCAAGAAGCCCCCCAGGCCCGCGGGCGCGCCCGACCCTGGAGCCCCCTGGCTGGCTGCAGCCACAGGGAACGGGGGTACTGAGTTGGCAGCCCCCATTCCCGAAGCATCCACGGGCAGTTCCCCGAAGGGCTGACACCGGCTGTGCCTCTGCAGCCAGACAACCTCCCTCCCTCTGGTCGGGCACTGCAAGCCACACAGCCACTTGTGTCCCCTGTGTCCCTGGAGGCCGCAGCGCGTTTTGGGTTTTGGCGCGGACGGGCCCCTCTCGGCTTCCGTAGTCCATTTGCCCCCGGAGCCTGCCAGACCCCTGGCCCCAGGGGCAGGCCCTGCTGAGTCCCCGAGCGCCTCCTGGGTTCCTGCCACCACCCTTGGGCCGGGATGAGGTGCCACCTTGTGCGTAGAAGCCCTGCACACAGGCAAGAAGCCCCCCAGGCCCGCGGGCGCGCCCGACCCTGGAGCCCCCTGGCTGGCTGCAGCCACAGGGAACGGGGGTTCTGAGTTGGCAGCCCCCATTCCCGAAGCATCCACGGGCAGTTCCCCGAAGGGCTGACACCGGCTGCGCCTCAGCAGCCAGACAACCTCCCTCCCTCTGGTCGGGCACTGCAAGCCACACAGCCACTTGTGTCCCCTGTGTCCCTGGAGGCCGCAGCGCGTTTTGGGTTTTGGCGCGGACGGGCCCCTCTCGGCTTCCGTAGTCCATTTGCCCCCGGAGCTTTGCCAGACCCCTGGCCCCAGGGGCGGGCCCTGCTGAGTCCCCGAGCGCCTCCTGGGTTCCTGCCACCACCCTTGGGCCGGGATGAGGTGCCACCTTGTGCGTAGAAGCCCTGCACACAGGCAAGAAGCCCCCCAGGCCAGCGGCGCACCCGACCCTGGAGCCCCCTGGCTGGCTGCAGCCACAGGGAACGGGGGTTCTGAGTTGGCAGCCCCCATTCCCGAAGCATCCACGGGCAGTTCCCCGAAGGGCTGACACCAGCTGCGCCTCAGCAGCCAGACAACCTCCCTCCCTCTGGTCGGGCACTGCAAGCCACACAGCCACTTGTGTCCCCTGTGTCCCTGGAGGCCGCAGCGCGTTTTGGGTTTTGGCGCGGACGGGCCCCTCTCGGCTTCCGTAGTCCATTTGCCCCCGGAGCTTTGCCAGACCCCTGGCCCCAGGGGCGGGCCCTGCTGAGTCCCCGAGCGCCTCCTGGGTTCCTGCCACCACCCTTGGGCCGGGATGAGGTGCCACCTTGTGCGTAGAAGCCCTGCACACAAGCAAGAAGCCCCCCAGGCCCGCGGGCGCGCCCGACCCTGGAGCCCCCTGGCTGGCTGCAGCCACAGGGAACGGGGGTTCTGAGTTGGCAGCCCCCATTCCCGAAGCATCCACGGGCAGTTCCCCGAAGGGCTGACACCGGCTGCGCCTCAGCAGCCAGACAACCTCCCTCCCTCTGGTCGGGCACTGCAAGCCACACAGCCACTTGTGTCCCCTGTGTCCCTGGAGGCCGCAGCGCGTTTTGGGTTTTGGCGCGGACGGGCCCCTCTCGGCTTCCGTAGTCCATTTGCCGCCGGAGCCTACCAGACCCCTGGCCCCAGGGTGGGCCCTGCTGAGTCCCAGAGCGCCTCCTGGGTTCCTGCCACCACCCTTGGGCCGGGATGAGGTGCCACCTTGTGCGTAGAAGCCCTGCACACAGGCAAGAAGCCCCCCAGGCCCGCGGGCGCGCCCGACCCTGGAGCCCCCTGGCTGGCTGCAGCCACAGGGAACGGGGGTTCTTAGTTGGCAGCCCCCATTCCCGAAGCATCCACGGGCAGTTCCCCGAAGGGCTGACACCGGCTGCGCCTCAGCAGCCAGACAACCTCCCTCCCTCTGGTCGGGCACTGCAAGCCACACAGCCACTTGTGTCCCCTTTGTCCCTGGAGGCCGCAGCGCGTTTTGGGTTTTGGCGCGGACGGGCCCCTCTCGGCTTCCGTAGTCCATTTGCCCCGGAGCCTGCCAGACCCCTGGCCGCAGAGGCGGGCCCTGCTGAGTCCCCGAGCGCCTCCTGAGTTCCTGCCACCACCCTTGGGCCGGGATGAGGTGCCACCTTGTGCGTAGAAGCCCTGCACACAGGCAAGAAGCCCCCCAGGCCCGCGGGCGCGCCCGACCCTCGAGCCCCCTGGCTGGCTGCAGCCACAGGGAACGGGGGTACTGAGTTGGCAGCCCCCATTCCCGAAGCATCCATGGGCAGTTCCCCGAAGGGCTGACACCGGCTGCGCCTCAGCAGACAGACAACCTCCCTCCCTCTGGTCGGGCACTGCAAGCCACACAGCCACTTGTGTCCCCTTTGTCCCTGGAGGCCGCAGCGCGTTTTGGGTTTTGGCGCGGACGGGCCCCTCTCGGCTTCCGTAGTCCATTTGCCCCGGAGCCTGCCAGACCCCTTGCCCCAGGGGCGGGCCCTGCTGAGTCCCTGAGTGCCTCCTGAGTTCCTGCCACCACCCTTGGGCCGGGATGTGGTGCCACCTTGTGCGTAGAAGCCCTGCACACAGGCAAGAAGCCCCCCAGGCCCGCGGGCGCGCCCGACCCTGGAGCCCCCTGGCTGGCTGCAGCCACAGGGAACGGGGGTTCTGAGTTGGCAGCCCCCATTCCCGAAGCATCCACGGGCAGTTCCCCGAAGGGCTGACACCGGCTGCGCCTCAGCAGCCAGACAACCTCCCTCCCTCTGGTCGGGCACTGCAAGCCACACAGCCACTTGTGTCCCCTGTGTCCCTGGAGGCCGCAGCGCGTTTTGGGTTTTGGCGCGGACGGGCCCCTCTCGGCTTCCGTAGTCCATTTGCCCCGGAGCCTGCCAGACCCCTTGCCCCAGGGGCGGGCCCTGCTGAGTCCCTGAGTGCCTCCTGAGTTCCTGCCACCACCCTTGGGCCGGGATGTGGTGCCACCTTGTGCGTAGAAGCCCTGCTAACAGGCAAGTAGCCCCTAGGCCCGCGGGCACGCCCGACCCTGGAGCCCCCTGGCTGGCTGCAGCCACAGGGAACGGGGGTTCTGAGTTGGCAGCCCCCATTCCCGAAGCATCCACGGGCAGTTCCCTGAAGGGCTGACACCGGCTGCGCCTCAGCAGCCAGACAACCTCCCTCCCTCTGGTCGGGCACTGCAAGCCACACAGCCACTTGTGTCCCCTGAGTCCCTGGAGGCCGCAGCGCGTTTTGGGTTTTGGCGAGGACGGGCCCCTCTCGGCTTCCGTAGTCCATTTGCCCTGGAGCCTGCCAGACCCCTGGCCCCAGAGGCGGGCCCTGCTGAGTCCCCGAGCGCCTCCTGAGTTCCTGCCACCACCCTTGGGCCGGGATGAGGTGCCACCTTGTGCGTAGAAGCCCTGTACACAGGCAAGAAGCCCCCCAGGCCCGCGGGCGCGCCCGACCCTGGAGCCCCCTGGCTGGCTGCAGCCACAGGGAACGGGGGTACTGAGTTGGCAGCCCCCATTCCCGAAGCATCCACGGGCAGTTCCCCGAAGGGCTGACACCGGCTGCGCCTCAGCAGCCAGACAACCTCCCTCCCTCTGGTCGGGCACTGCAAGCCACACAGCCACTTGTGTCCCCTGTGTCCCTGGAGGCCGCAGCGCGTTTTGGGTTTTGGCGCGGACGGGCCCCTCTCGGCTTCCGTAGTCCATTTGCCCCGGAGCCTGCCAGACCCCTTGCCCCAGGGGCGGGCCCTGCTGAGTCCGTGAGTGCCTCCTGAGTTCCTGCCACCACCCTTGGGCCGGGATGTGGTGCCACCTTGTGCGTAGAAGCCCTGCACACAGGCAAGAAGCCCCCCAGGCCCGCGGGCGCGCCCGACCCTGGAGCCCCCTGGCTGGCTGCAGCCACAGGGAACGGGGGTTCTGAGTTGGCAGCCCCCATTCCCGAAGCATCCACGGGCAGTTCCCCGAAGGGCTGACACCGGCTGCGCCTCAGCAGCCAGACAACTTCCCTCCCTCTGGTCGGGCACTGCAAGCCACACAGCCACTTGTGTCCCCTGTGTCCCTGGAGGCCGCAGCGCGTTTTGGGTTTTGGCGCGGACGGGCCCCTCTCGGCTTCCGTAGTCCATTTGCCCCCGGAGCCTGCCAGACAGCTGGCCCCAGGGGCAGGCCCTGCTGAGTCCCCGAGCGCCACCTGGGTTCCTGCCACCACACTTGGGCCGGGATGTGGTGCCACCTTGTGCGTAGAAGCCCTGCACACAGGCAAGAAGACCCCCAGGCCCGCGGCGCACCCGACCCTGGAGCCCCCTGGCTGGCTGCAGCCACAGGGAACGGGGGTACTGAGTTGGCAGCCCCCATTCCCGAAGCATCCACGGGCAGTTCCCCGAAGGGCTGACACCGGCTGTGCCTCTGCAGCCAGACAACCTCCCTCCCTCTGGTCGGGCACTGCAAGCCACACAGCCACTTGTGTCCCCTGTGTCCCTGGAGGCCGCAGCGCGTTTTGGGTTTTGGCGCGGACGGGCCCCTCTCGGCTTCCGTAGTCCATTTGCCCCCGGAGCCTGCCAGACCCCTGGCCCCAGGGGCAGGCCCTGCTGAGTCCCCGAGCGCCTCCTGGGTTCCTGCCACCACCCTTGGGCCGGGATGAGGTGCCACCTTGTGCGTAGAAGCCCTGCACACAGGCAAGAAGCCCCCCAGGCCCGCGGGCGCGCCCGACCCTGGAGCCCCCTGGCTGGCTGCAGCCACAGGGAACGGGGGTTCTGAGTTGGCAGCCCCCATTCCCGAAGCATCCACGGGCAGTTCCCCGAAGGGCTGACACCGGCTGCGCCTCAGCAGCCAGACAACCTCCCTCCCTCTGGTCGGGCACTGCAAGCCACACAGCCACTTGTGTCCCCTGTGTCCCTGGAGGCCGCAGCGCGTTTTGGGTTTTGGCGCGGACGGGCCCCTCTCGGCTTCCGTAGTCCATTTGCCCCCGGAGCCTGCCAGACCGCTGGCCCCAGGGGCAGGCCCTGCTGAGTCCCCGAGCGCCACCTGGGTTCCTGCCACCACACTTGGGCCGGGATGTGGTGCCACCTTGTGCGTAGAAGCCCTGCACACAGGCAAGAAGACCCCCAGGCCCGCGGCGCACCCGACCCTGGAGCCCCCTGGCTGGCTGCAGCCACAGGGAACGGGGTTCTGAGTTGGCAGCCCCCATTCCCGAAGCATCCACGGGCAGTTCCACGAAGGGCTGACACCGGCTGCGCCTCAGCAGCCAGACAACCTCCCTCCCTCTGGTCGGGCACTGCAAGCCACACAGCCACTTGTGTCCCCTGTGTCCCTGGAGGCCGCAGCGCATTTTGGGTTTTGGCGCGGACGGGCCCCTCTCGGCTTCCGTAGTCCATTTGCCCCCGGAGCTTTGCCAGACCCCTGGCCCCAGGGGCGGGCCCTGCTGAGTCCCCGAGCGCCTCCTGGGTTCCTGCCACCACCCTTGGGCCGGGATGAGGTGCCACCTTGTGCGTAGAAGCCCTGCACACAGGCAAGAAGCCCCCCAGGCCCGCGGGCGCGCCCGACCCTGGAGCCCCCTGGCTGGCTGCAGCCACAGGGAACGGGGGTACTGAGTTGGCAGCCCCCATTCCCAAAGCATCCACGGGCAGTTCCCCGAAGGGCTGACACCGGCTGTGCCTCTGCAGCCAGACAACCTCCCTCCCTCTGGTCGGGCACTGCAAGCCACACAGCCACTTGTGTCCCCTGTGTCCCTGGAGGCCGCAGCGCGTTTTGGGTTTTGGCGCGGACGGGCCCCTCTCGGCTTCCGTAGTCCATTTGCCCCCGGAGCCTGCCAGACCCCTGGCCCCAGGGGCGGGCCCTGCTGAGTCCCCGAGCGCCTCCTGGGTTCCTGCCACCACCCTTGGGCCGGGATGAGGTGCCACCTTGTGCGTAGAAGCCCTGCACACAGGCAAGAAGCCCCCCAGGCCCGCGGGCGCGCCCGACCCTGGAGCCCCCTGGCTGGCTGCAGCCACAGGGAACGGGGGTTCTGAGTTGGCAGCCCCCATTCCCGAAGCATCCACGGGCAGTTCCCCGAAGGGCTGACACCGGCTGCGCCTCAGCAGCCAGACAACCTCCCTCCCTCTGGTCGGGCACTGCAAGCCACACAGCCACTTGTGTCCCCTGTGTCCCTGGAGGCCGCAGCGCATTTTTGGTTTTGGCGCGGACGGGCCCCTCTCGGCTTCCGTAGTCCATTTGCCACCGGAGCTTGCCAGACCCCTGGCCCCAGGGGCGGGCCCTGCTGAGTCCCCGAGCGCCTCCTGGGTTCCTGCCACCACCCTTGGGCCGGGATGAGGTGCCACCTTGTGCGTAGAAGCCCTGCACACAGGCAAGAAGCCCCCCAGGCCCGCGGGCGCGCCCGACCCTGGAGCCCCCTGGCTGGCTGCAGCCACAGGGAACGGGGGTACTGAGTTGGCAGCCCCCATTCCCGAAGCATCCACGGGCAGTTCCCCGAAGGGCTGACACCGGCTGCGCCTCAGCAGCCAGACAACCTCCCTCCCTCTGGTCGGGCACTGCAAGCCACACAGCCACTTGTGTCCCCTGTGTCCCTGGAGGCCGCAGCGCGTTTTGGGTTTTGGCGCGGACGGGCCCCTCTCGGCTTCCGTAGTCCATTTGCCCCGGAGCCTGCCAGACCCCTGGCCCCAGGGGCGGGCCCTGCTGAGTCCGTGAGTGCCTCCTGAGTTCCTGCCACCACCCTTGGGCCGGGATGTGGTGCCACCTTGTGCGTAGAAGCCCTGCACACAGGCAAGAAGCCCCCCAGGCCCGCGGGCGCGCCCGACCCTGGAGCCCCCTGGCTGGCTGCAGCCACAGGGAACGGGGGTTCTGAGTTGGCAGCCCCCATTCCCGAAGCATCCACGGGCAGTTCCCCGAAGGGCTGACACCGGCTGCGCCTCAGCAGCCAGACAACCTCCCTCCCTCTGGTCGGGCACTGCAAGCCACACAGCCACTTGTGTCCCCTGTGTCCCTGGAGGCCGCAGCGCGTTTTGGGTTTTGGCGCGGACGGGCCCCTCTCGGCTTCCGTAGTCCATTTGCCCCGGAGCCTGCCAGACCCCTTGCCCCAGGGGCGGGCCCCGCTGAGTCCCCGAGCGCCTCCTGAGTTCCTGCCACCACCCTTGGGCCGGGATGTGGTGTCACCTTGTGCGTAGAAGCCCTGCACACAGGCAAGAAGCCCCTAGGCCCGCGGGCGCGCCCGACCCTGGAGCCCCCTGGCTGGCTGCAGCCACAGGGAACGGGGGTTCTGAGTTGGCAGCCCCCATTCCCGAAGCATCCATGGGCAGTTCCCCGAAGGGCTGACACCGGCTGCGCCTCAGCAGCCAGACAACCTCCCTCCCTCTGGTCGGGCACTGCAAGCCACACAGCCACTTGTGTCCCCTGTGTCCCTGGAGGCCGCAGCGCGTTTTGGGTTTTGGCGTGGACGGGCCCCTCTCGGCTTCCGTAGTCCATTTGCCCTGGAGCCTGCCAGACCCCTGGCCCCAGAGGCGGGCCCTGCTGTGTCCCCGAGCGCCTCCTGAGTTCCTGCCACCACCCTTGGGCCGGGATGAGGTGCCACCTTGTGCGTAGAAGCCCTGCACACAGGCAAGAAGCCCCCCAGGCCCGCGGGCGCGCCCGACCCTGGAGCCCCCTGGCTGGCTGCAGCCACAGGGAACGGGGGTTCTGAGTTGGCAGCCCCCATTCCCGAAGCATCCATGGGCAGTTCCCCGAAGGGCTGACACCGGCTGCGCCTCAGCAGCCAGACAACCTCCCTCCCTCTGGTCGGGCACTGCAAGCCACACAGCCACTTGTGTCCCCTTTGTCCCTGGAGGCCGCAGCGCGTTTTGGGTTTTGGCGCGGACGGGCCCCTCTCGGCTTCCGTAGTCCATTTGCCCCGGAGCCTGCCAGACCCCTGGCCCCAGAGGCGGGCCCTGCTGAGTCCCCGAGCGCCTCCTGAGTTCCTGCCACCACCCTTGGGCCGGGATGAGGTGCCACCTTGTGCGTAGAAGCCCTGCACACAGGCAAGAAGCCCCCCAGGCCCGCGGGCGCGCCCGACCCTGGAGCCCCCTGGCTGGCTGCAGGCACAGGGAACGGGGGTTCTGAGTTGGCAGCCCCCATTCCCGAAGCATCCACGGGCAGTTCCCCGAAGGGCTGACACCGGCTGCGCATCAGCAGCCAGA
Organism: Lepus europaeus; assembly: GCF_033115175.1. Lineage (NCBI taxonomy): Eukaryota > Metazoa > Chordata > Mammalia > Lagomorpha > Leporidae > Lepus > Lepus europaeus. The sequence goes on from NW_026909113.1 coordinate 147,826, forward strand.
CAACCTCCCTCCCTCTGGTCGGGCACTGCAAGCCACACAGCCACTTGTGTCCCCTGTGTCCCTGGAGGCCGCAGCGCATTTTGGGTTTTGGCGCGGACGGGCCCCTCTCGGCTTCCGTAGTCCATTTGCCCCCGGAGCTTGCCAGACCCCTGGCCCCAGGGGCGGGCCCTGCTGAGTCCCCGAGCGCCTCCTGGGTTCCTGCCACCACCCTTGGGCCGGGATGAGGTGCCACCTTGTGCGTAGAAGCCCTGCACACAGGCAAGAAGCCCCCCAGGCCCGCGGGCGCGCCCGACCCTGGAGCCCCCTGGCTGGCTGCAGCCACAGGGAACGGGGGTTCTGAGATGGCAGCCCCCATTCCCGAAGCATCCACGGGCAGTTCCCCGAAGGGCTGACACCGGCTGTGCCTCTGCAGCCAGACAACCTCCCTCCCTCTGGTCGGGCACTGCAAGCCACACAGCCACTTGTGTCCCCTGTGTCCCTGGAGGCCGCAGCGCGTTTTGGGTTTTGGCGCGGACGGGCCCCTCTCGGCTTCCGTAGTCCATTTGCCCCCGGAGCCTGCCAGACCCCTGGCCCCAGGGGCAGGCCCTGCTGAGTCCCCGAGCGCCTCCTGGGTTCCTGCCACCACCCTTGGGCCGGGATGAGGTGCCACCTTGTGCGTAGAAGCCCTGCACACAGGCAAGAAGCCCCCCAGGCCCGCGGGCGCGCCCGACCCTGGAGCCCCCTGGCTGGCTGCAGACACAGGGAAAGGGGGTTCTGAGTTGGCAGCCCCCATTCCCGAAGCATCCACGGGCAGTTCCCCGAAGGGCTGACACCGGCTGCGCCTCAGCAGCCAGACAACCTCCCTCCCTCTGGTCGGGCACTGCAAGCCACACAGCCACTTGTGTCCCCTGTGTCCCTGGAGGCCGCAGCGCGTTTTGGGTTTTGGCGCGGACGGGCCCCTCTCGGCTTCCGTAGTCCATTTGCCCCGGAGCCTGCCAGACCCCTTGCCCCAGGGGCGGGCCCTGCTGAGTCCCTGAGTGCCTCCTGAGTTCCTGCCACCACCCTTGGGCCGGGTTGTGGTGCCACCTTGTGCGTAGAAGCCCTGCACACAGGCAAGAAGCCCCCCAGGCCCGCGGGCGCGCCCGACCCTGGAGCCCCCTGGCTGGCTGCAGCCACAGGGAACGGGGGTTCTGAGTTGGCAGCCCCCATTCCCGAAGCATCCACGGGCAGTTCCCCGAAGGGCTGACACCGGCTGCGCCTCAGCAGCCAGACAACCTCCCTCCCTCTGGTCGGGCACTGCAAGCCACACAGCCACTTGTGTCCCCTGTGTCCCTGGAGGCCGCAGCGCGTTTTGGGTTTTGGCGCGGACGGGCCCCTCTCGGCTTCCGTAGTCCATTTGCCCCGGAGCCTGCCAGACCCCTTGCCCCAGGGGCGGGCCCTGCTGAGTCCCTGAGTGCCTCCTGAGTTCCTGCCACCACCCTTGGGCCGGGATGTGGTGCCACCTTGTGCGTAGAAGCCCTGCACACAGGCAAGAAGCCCCCCAGGCCCGCGGGCGCGCCCGACCCTGGAGCCCCCTGGCTGGCTGCAGCCACAGGGAACGGGGGTTCTGAGTTGGCAGCCCCCATTCCCGAAGCATCCACGGGCAGTTCCCCGAAGGGCTGACACCGGCTGCGCCTCAGCAGCCAGACAACCTCCCTCCCTCTGGTCGGGCACTGCAAGCCACACAGCCACTTGTGTCCCCTGTGTCCCTGGAGGCCGCAGCGTGTTTTGGGTTTTGGCGCGGACGGGCCCCTCTCGGCTTCCGTAGTCCATTTGCCCCGGAGCCTGCCAGACCCCTTGCCCCAGGGGCGGGCCCTGCTGAGTCCCTGAGTGCCTCCTGAGTTCCTGCCACCACCCTTGGGCCGGGATGTGGTGCCACCTTGTGCGTAGAAGCCCTGCACACAGGCAAGAAGCCCCCCAGGCCCGCGGGCGCGCCCGACCCTGGAGCCCCCTGGCTGGCTGCAGCCACAGGGAACGGGGGTTCTGAGTTGGCAGCCCCCATTCCCGAAGCATCCACGGGCAGTTCCCCGAAGGGCTGACACCGGCTGCGCCTCAGCAGCCAGACAACCTCCCTCCCTCTGGTCGGGCACTGCAAGCCACACAGCCACTTGTGTCCCCTGTGTCCCTGGAGGCCGCAGCGCGTTTTGGGTTTTGGCGCGGACGGGCCCCTCTCGGCTTCCGTAGTCCATTTGCCCTGGAGCCTGCCAGACCCCTGGCCCCTGAGGCGGGCCCTGCTGAGTCCCCGAGCGCCTCCTGGGTTCCTGCCACCACCCTTGGGCCGGGATGAGGTGCCACCTTGTGCGTAGAAGCCCTGCACACAGGCAAGAAGACCCCCAGGCCCGCGGGCGCGCCCGACCCTGGAGCCCCCTGGCTGGCTGCAGCCACTGGGAATGGGGGTTCTGAGTTGGCAGCCCCCATTCCCGAAGCATCCACGGGCAGTTCCCCGAAGGGCTGACACCGGCTGCGCCTCAGCAGCCAGACAACCTCCCTCCCTCTGGTCGGGCACTGCAAGCCACACAGCCACTTGTGTCCCCTGTGTCCCTGGAGGCCGCAGCGCGTTTTGGGTTTTGGCGCGGACGGGCCCCTCTCGGCTTCCGTAGTCCATTTGCCCCGGAGCCTGCCAGACCCCTTGCCCCAGGGGCGGGCCCTGCTCAGTCCGTGAGTGCCTCCTGAGTTCCTGCCACCACCCTTGGGCCGGGATGTGGTGCCACCTTGTGCGTAGAAGCCCTGCACACAGGCAAGAAGCCCCCCAGGCCCGCGGGCGCGCCCGACCCTGGAGCCCCCTGGCTGGCTGCAGCCACAGGGAACGGGGGTTCTGAGTTGGCAGCCCCCATTCCCGAAGCATCCACGGGCAGTTCCCCGAAGGGCTGACACCGGCTGCGCCTCAGCAGCCAGACAACCTCCCTCCCTCTGGTCGGGCACTGCAAGCCACACAGCCACTTGTGTCCCCTGTGTCCCTGGAGGCCGCAGCGCGTTTTGGGTTTTGGCGCGGACGGGCCCCTCTCGGCTTCCGTAGTCCATTTGCCCCCGGAGCCTGCCAGACCCCAGGCCCCAGGGGCGGTCCCTGCTGAGTCCCCGAGCGCCTCCTGGGTTCCTGCCACCACCCTTGGGCCGGGATGAGGTGCCACCTTGTGCGTAGAAGCCCTGCACACAGGCAAGAAGCCCCCCAGGCCCGCGGGCGCGCCCGACCCTGGAGCCCCCTGGCTGGCTGCAGCCACAGGGAACGGGGGTTCTGAGTTGGCAGCCCCCATTCCCGAAGCATCCACGGGCAGTTCCCCGAAGGGCTGACACCGGCTGCGCCTCAGCAGCCAGACAACCTCCCTCCCTCTGGTCGGGCACTGCAAGCCACACAGCCACTTGTGTCCCCTTTGTCCCTGGAGGCCGCAGCGCGTTTTGGGTTTTGGCGCGGACGGGCCCCTCTCGGCTTCCGTAGTCCATTTGCCCTGGAGCCTGCCAGACCCCTGGCCCCAGAGGCGGGCCCTGCTGAGTCCCCGAGCGCCTCCTGAGTTCCTGCCACCACCCTTGGGCCGGGATGAGGTGCCACCTTGTGCGTAGAAGCCCTGCACACAGGCAAGAAGCCCCCCAGGCCCGCGGGCGCGCCCGACCCTGGAGCCCCCTGGCTGGCTGCAGCCACAGGGAACGGGGGTTCTGAGTTGGCAGCCCCCATTCCCGAAGCATCCATGGGCAGTTCCCCGAAGGGCTGACACCGGCTGCGCCTCAGCAGCCAGACAAACTCCCTCCCTCTGGTCGGGCACTGCAAGCCACACAGCCACTTGTGTCCCCTTTGTCCCTGGAGGCCGCAGCGCGTTTTGGGTTTTGGCGCGGACGGGCCCCTCTCGGCTTCCGTAGTCCATTTGCCCCGGAGCCTGCCAGACCCCTGGCCCCAGAGGCGGGCCCTGCTGAGTCCCCGAGCGCCTCCTCAGTTCCTGCCACCACCCTTGGGCCGGGATGAGGTGCCACCTTGTGCGTAGAAGCCCTGCACACAGGCAAGAAGCCCCCCAGGCCCGCGGGCGCGCCCGACCCTGGAGCCCCCTGGCTGGCTGCAGCCACAGGGAATGGGGGTACTGAGTTGGCAGCCCCCATTCCCGAAGCATCCACGGGCAGTTCCCCGAAGGGCTGACACCGGCTGCGCCTCAGCAGCCAGACAACCTCCCTCCCTCTGGTCGGGCACTGCAAGCCACACAGCCACTTGTGTCCCCTGTGTCCCTGGAGGCCGCAGCGCGTTTTGGGTTTTGGCGCGGACGGGCCCCTCTCGGCTTCCGTAGTCCATTTGCCCCCAGAGCCTGCCAGACCCCTGGCCCCAGGGGCGGGCCCTGCTGAGTCCCCGAGCGCCTCCTGGGTTCCTGCCACCACCCTTGGGCCGGGATGAGGTGCCACCTTGTGCGTAGAAGCCCTGCACACAGGCAAGAAGCCCCCCAGGCCCGCGGGCGCGCCCGACCCTGGAGCCCCCTGGCTGGCTGCAGCCACAGGGAACGGGGGTACTGAGTTGGCAGCCCCCATTCCCGAAGCATCCACGGGCAGTTCCCCGAAGGGCTGACACCGGCTGCGCCTCAGCAGCCAGACAACCTCCCTCCCTCTGGTCGGGCACTGCAAGCCACACAGCCACTTGTGTCCCCTGTGTCCCTGGAGGCCGCAGCGCGTTTTGGGTTTTGGCGCGGATGGGCCCCTCTCGGCTTCCGTAGTCCATTTGCCCCGGAGCCTGCCAGACCCCTTGCCCCAGGGGCGGGCCCTGCTGAGTCCCTGAGTGCCTCCTGAGTTCCTGCCACCACCCTTGGGCCGGGATGTGGTGCCACCTTGTGCGTAGAAGCCCTGCACACAGGCAAGAAGTCCCCCAGGCCCGCGGGCGCGCCCGACCCTGGAGCCCCCTGGCTGGCTGCAGCCACAGGGAACGGGGGTTCTGAGTTGGCAGCCCCCATTCCCGAAGCATCCACGGGCAGTTCCCCGAAGGGCTGACACCGGCTGCGCCTCAGCAGCCAGACAACCTCCCTCCCTCTGGTCGGGCACTGCAAGCCACACAGCCACTTGTGTCCCCTGTGTCCCTGGAGGCCGCAGCGCGTTTTGGGTTTTGGCGCGGACGGGCCCCTCTCGGCTTCCATTGTCCATTTGCCCCGGAGCCTGCCAGACCCCTTGCCTCAGGGGCGGGCCCTGCTGAGTCCCCGAGCGCCTCCTGAGTTCCTGCCACCACCCTTGTGCCGGGATGTGGTGCCACCTTGTGCGTAGAAGCCCTGCACACAGGCAAGAAGTCCCTAGGCCCGCGGGCGCGCCCGACCCTGGAGCCCCCTGGCTGGCTGCAGCCACAGGGAACGGGGGTTCTGAGTTGGCAGCCCCCATTCCCGAAGCATCCACGGGCAGTTCCCCGAAGGGCTGACACCGGCTGCGCCTCAGCAGCCAGACAACCTCCCTCCCTCTGGTCGGGCACTGCAAGCCACACAGCCACTTGTGTCCCCTGTGTCCCTGGAGGCCGCAGCGCGTTTTGGGTTTTGGCGCGGATGGGCCCCTCTCGGCTTCCGTAGTCCATTTGCCCCGGAGCCTGCCAGACCCCTTGCCCCAGGGGCGGGCCCTGCTGAGTCCCTGAGTGCCTCCTGAGTTCCTGCCATCACCCTTGGGCCGGGATGTGGTGCCACCTTGTGCGTAGAAGCCCTGCACACAGGCAAGAAGCCCCCCAGGCCCGCGGGCGCGCCCGACCCTGGAGCCCCTGGCTGGCTGCAGCCACAGGGAACGGGGGTTCTGAGTTGGCAGCCCCCATTCCCGAAGCATCCACGGGCAGTTCCCCGAAGGGCTGACACCGGCTGCGCCTCAGCAGCCAGACAACCTCCCTCCCTCTGGTCGGGCACTGCAAGCCACACAGCCACTTGTGTCCCCTGTGTCCCTGGAGGCCGCAGCGCGTTTTGGGTTTTGGCGCGGACGGGCCCCTCTCGGCTTCCGTAGTCCATTTGCCCCGGAGCCTGCCAGACCCCTTGCCCCAGGGGCGGGCCCTGCTGAGTCCCTGAGTGCCTCCTGGGTTCCTGCCACCACCCTTGGGCCGGGATGAGGTGCCACCTTGTGCGTAGAAGCCCTGCACACAGGCAAGAAGCCCCCCAGGCCCGCGGGCGCGCCCGACCCTGGAGCCCCCTGGCTGGCTGCAGCCACAGGGAACGGGGGTTCTGAGTTGGCAGCCCCCATTCCCGAAGCATCCATGGGCAGTTCCCCGAAGGGCTGACACCGGCTGCGCCTCAGCAGCCAGACAACCTCCCTCCCTCTGGTCGGGCACTGCAAGCCACACAGCCACTTGTGTCCCCTTTGTCCCTGGAGGCCGCAGCGCGTTTTGGGTTTTGGCGCGGACGGGCCCCTCTCGGCTTCCGTATTCCATTTGCCCCGGAGCCTGCCAGACCCCTGGCCCCAGAGGCGGGCCCTGCTGAGTCCCCGAGCGCCTCCTGAGTTCCTGCCACCACCCTTGGGCCGGGATGAGGTGCCACCTTGTGCGTAGAAGCCCTGCACACAGGCAAGAAGCCCCCCAGGCCCGCGGGCGCGCCCGACCCTGGAGCCCCCTGGCTGGCTGCAGCCACAGGGAACGGGGGTACTGAGTTGGCAGCCCCCATTCCCGAAGCATCCACGGGCAGTTCCCCGAAGGGCTGACACCGGCTGCGCCTCAGCAGCCAGACAACCTCCCTCCCTCTGGTCGGGCACTGCAAGCCACACAGCCACTTGTGTCCCCTGTGTCCCTGGAGGCCGCAGCGCGTTTTGGGTTTTGGCGCGGACGGGCCCCTCTCGGCTTCCGTAGTCCATTTGCCCCGGAGCCTGCCAGACCCCTTGCCCCAGGGGCGGGCCCTGCTCAGTCCGTGAGTGCCTCCTGAGTTCCTGCCACCAACCTTGGGCCGGGATGTGGTGCCACCTTGTGCGTAGAAGCCCTGCACACAGGCAAGAAGCCCCCCAGGCCCGCGGGCGCGCCCGACCCTGGAGCCCCCTGGCTGGCTGCAGCCACAGGGAACGGGGGTTCTGAGTTGGCAGCCCCCATTCCCGAAGCATCCACGGGCAGTTCCCCGAAGGGCTGACACCGGCTGCGCCTCAGCAGCCAGACAACCTCCCTCCCTCTGGTCGGGCACTGCAAGCCACACAGCCACTTGTGTCCCCTGTGTCCCTGGCGGCCGCAGCGCGTTTTGGGTTTTGGCGCGGACGGGCCCCTCTCGGCTTCCGTAGTCCATTTGCCCCGGAGCCTGCCAGACCCCTTGCCCCAGGGGCGGGCCCTGCTGAGTCCCTGAGTGCCTCCTGAGTTCCTGCCACCACCCTTGGGCCGGGATGTGGTGCCACCTTGTGCGTAGAAGCCCTGCACACAGGCAAGAAGCCCCCCAGGCCCGCGGGCGCGCCCGACCCTGGAGCCCCCTGGCTGGCTGCAGCCACAGGGAACGGGGGTTCTGAGTTGGCAGCCCCCATTCCCAAAGCATCCACGGGCAGTTCCCCGAAGGGCTGACACCGGCTGCGCCTCAGCAGCCAGACAACCTCCCTCCCTCTGGTCGGGCACTGCAAGCCACACAGCCACTTGTGTCCCCTGTGTCCCTGGAGGCCGCAGCGCGTTTTGGGTTTTGGCGCGGACGGGCCCCTCTCGGCTTCCGTAGTCCATTTGCCCCAGAGCCTACCAGACCCCTTGCCCCAGGGGCGGGCCCTGCTGAGTCCCCGAGCGCCTCCTGAGTTCCTGCCACCACCCTTGGGCCGGGATGTGGTGCCACCTTGTGCGTAGAAGCCCTGCACACAGGCAAGAAGCCCCTAGGCCCGAGGGCGCGCCCGACCCTGGAGCCCCCTGGCTGGCTGCAGCCACAGGGAACGGGGGTACTGAGTTGGCAGCCCCCATTCCCGAAGCATCCACGGGCAGTTCCCCGAAGGGCTGACACCGGCTGCGCCTCAGCAGCCAGACAACCTCCCTCCCTCTGGTCGGGCACTGCAAGCCACACAGCCACTTGTGTCCCCTGTGTCCCTGGAGGCCGCAGCGCGTTTTGGGTTTTGGCGCGGACGGGCCCCTCTCGGCTTCCGTAGTCCATTTGCCCCGGAGCCTGCCAGACCCCTTGCCCCAGGGGCGGGCCCTGCTGAGTCCCTGAGTGCCTCCTGAGTTCCTGTCACCACCCTTGGGCCGGGATGTGGTGCCACCTTGTGCGTAGAAGCCCTGCACACAGGCAAGAAGCCCCCCAGGCCCGCGGGCGCGCCCGACCCTGGAGCCCCCTGGCTGGCTGCAGCCACAGGGAACGGGGGTTCTGAGTTGGCAGCCCCCATTCCCAAAGCATCCACGGGCAGTTCCCCGAAGGGCTGACACCGGCTGCGCCTCAGCAGCCAGACAACCTCCCTCCCTCTGGTCGGGCACTGCAAGCCACACAGCCACTTGTGTCCCCTGTGTCCCTGGAGGCCGCAGCGCGTTTTGGGTTTTGGCGCGGACGGGCCCCTCTCGGCTTCCGTAGTCCATTTGCCCCGGAGCCTGCCAGACCCCTTGCCCCAGGGGCGGGCCCTGCTGAGTCCCCGAGCGCCTCCTGAGTTCCTGCCACCACCCTTGGGCCGGGATGTGGTGCCACCTTGTGCGTAGAAGCCCTGCACACAGGCAAGAAGCCCCTAGGCCCGCGGGCGCGCCCGACCCTGGAGCCCCCTGGCTGGCTGCAGCCACAGGGAACGGGGGTTCTGAGTTGGCAGCCCCCATTCCCGAAGCATCCACGGGCAGTTCCCCGAAGGGCTGACACCGGCTGCGCCTCTGCAGCCAGACAACCTCCCTCCCTCTGGTCGGGCACTGCAAGCCACACAGCCACTTGTGTCCCCTGTGTCCCTGGAGGCCGCAGCGCGTTTTGGGTTTTGGCGCGGACGGGCCCCTCTCGGCTTCCGTAGTCCATTTGCCCCCCGGAGCCTGCCAGACCCCTGGCCCCAGGGGCGGGCCCTGCTGAGTCCCCGAGCGCCTCCTGGGTTCCTGCCACCACCCTTGGGCCGGGATGAGGTGCCACCTTGTGCGTAGAAGCCCTGCACACAGGCAAGAAGCCCCCCAGGCCCGCGGGCGCGCCCGACCCTGGAGCCCCCTGGCTGGCTGCAGCCACAGGGAACGGGGGTTCTGAGTTGGCAGCCCCCATTCCCGAAGCATCCACGGGCAGTTCCCCGAAGGGCTGACACCGGCTGCGCATCAGCAGCCAGACAACCTCCCTCCCTCTGGTCGGGCACTGCAAGCCACACAGCCACTTGTGTCCCCTGTGTCCCTGGAGGCCGCAGCGCGTTTTGGGTTTTGGCGCGGACGGGCCCCTCTCGGCTTCCGTAGTCCATTTGCCCCCGGAGCCTACCAGACCCCTGGCCCCAGGGGCGGGCCCTGCTGAGTCCCCGAGCGCCTCCTGGGTTCCTGCCACCACCCTTGGGCCGGGATGAGGTGCCACCTTGTGCGTAGAAGCCCTGCACACAGGCAAGAAGCCCCCCAGGCCCGCGGGCGCGCCCGACCCTGGAGCCCCCTGGCTGGCTGCAGCCACAGGGAACGGGGGTTCTGAGTTGGCAGCCCCCATTCCCGAAGCATCCACGGGCAGTTCCCCGAAGGGCTGACACCGGCTGTGCCTCTGCAGCCAGACAACCTCCCTCCCTCTGGTCGGGCACTGCAAGCCACACAGCCACTTGTGTCCCCTGTGTCCCTGGAGGCCGCAGCGCATTTTGGGTTTTGGCGCGGACGGGCCCCTCTCGGCTTCCGTAGTCCATTTGCCCCCGGAGCCTGCCAGACCCCTGGCCCCAGGGGCGGGCCCTGCTGAGTCCCCGAGCGCCTCCTGGGTTCCTGCCACCACCCTTGGGCCGGGATGAGGTGCCACCTTGTGCGTAGAAGCCCTGCACACAGGCAAGAAGCCCCCCAGGCCCGCGGGCGCGCCCGACCCTGGAGCCCCCTGGCTGGCTGCAGCCACAGGGAACGGGGGTTCTGAGTTGGCAGCCCCCATTCCCGAAGCATCCATGGGCAGTTCCCCGAAGGGCTGACACCGGCTGCGCCTCAGCAGCCAGACAACCTCCCTCCCTCTGGTCGGGCACTGCAAGCCACACAGCCACTTGTGTCCCCTTTGTCCCTGGAGGCCGCAGCGCGTTTTGGGTTTTGGCGCGGACGGGCCCCTCTCGGCTTCCGTATTCCATTTGCCCCGGAGCCTGCCAGACCCCTGGCCCCAGAGGCGGGCCCTGCTGAGTCCCCGAGCGCCTCCTGAGTTCCTGCCACCACCCTTGGGCCGGGATGAGGTGCCACCTTGTGCGTAGAAGCCCTGCACACAGGCAAGAAGCCCCCCAGGCCCGCGGGCGCGCCCGACCCTGGAGCCCCCTGGCTGGCTGCAGCCACAGGGAACGGGGGTACTGAGTTGGCAGCCCCCATTCCCGAAGCATCCACGGGCAGTTCCCCGAAGGGCTGACACCGGCTGCGCCTCAGCAGCCAGACAACCTCCCTCCCTCTGGTCGGGCACTGCAAGCCACACAGCCACTTGTGTCCCCTGTGTCCCTGGAGGCCGCAGCGCGTTTTGGGTTTTGGCGCGGACGGGCCCCTCTCGGCTTCCGTAGTCCATTTGCCCCGGAGCCTGCCAGACCCCTTGCCCCAGGGGCGGGCCCTGCTCAGTCCGTGAGTGCCTCCTGAGTTCCTGCCACCAACCTTGGGCCGGGATGTGGTGCCACCTTGTGCGTAGAAGCCCTGCACACAGGCAAGAAGCCCCCCAGGCCCGCGGGCGCGCCCGACCCTGGAGCCCCCTGGCTGGCTGCAGCCACAGGGAACGGGGGTTCTGAGTTGGCAGCCCCCATTCCCGAAGCATCCACGGGCAGTTCCCCGAAGGGCTGACACCGGCTGCGCCTCAGCAGCCAGACAACCTCCCTCCCTCTGGTCGGGCACTGCAAGCCACACAGCCACTTGTGTCCCCTGTGTCCCTGGCGGCCGCAGCGCGTTTTGGGTTTTGGCGCGGACGGGCCCCTCTCGGCTTCCGTAGTCCATTTGCCCCGGAGCCTGCCAGACCCCTTGCCCCAGGGGCGGGCCCTGCTGAGTCCCTGAGTGCCTCCTGAGTTCCTGCCACCACCCTTGGGCCGGGATGTGGTGCCACCTTGTGCGTAGAAGCCCTGCACACAGGCAAGAAGCCCCCCAGGCCCGCGGGCGCGCCCGACCCTGGAGCCCCCTGGCTGGCTGCAGCCACAGGGAACGGGGGTTCTGAGTTGGCAGCCCCCATTCCCAAAGCATCCACGGGCAGTTCCCCGAAGGGCTGACACCGGCTGCGCCTCAGCAGCCAGACAACCTCCCTCCCTCTGGTCGGGCACTGCAAGCCACACAGCCACTTGTGTCCCCTGTGTCCCTGGAGGCCGCAGCGCGTTTTGGGTTTTGGCGCGGACGGGCCCCTCTCGGCTTCCGTAGTCCATTTGCCCCGGAGCCTGCCAGACCCCTTGCCCCAGGGGCGGGCCCTGCTCAGTCCCCGAGCGCCTCCTGAGTTCCTGCCACCACCCTTGGGCCGGGATGTGGTGCCACCTTGTGCGTAGAAGCCCTGCACACAGGCAAGAAGCCCCTAGGCCCGAGGGCGCGCCCGACCCTGGAGCCCCCTGGCTGGCTGCAGCCACAGGGAACGGGGGTTCTGAGTTGGCAGCCCCCATTCCCGAAGCATCCACGGGCAGTTCCCCGAAGGGCTGACACCGGCTGTGCCTCTGCAGCCAGACAACCTCCCTCCCTCTGGTCGGGCACTGCAAGCCACACAGCCACTTGTGTCCCCTGTGTCCCTGGAGGCCGCAGCGCATTTTGGGTTTTGGCGCGGACGGGCCCCTCTCGGCTTCCGTAGTCCATTTGCCCCCGGAGCCTGCCAGACCCCTGGCCCCAGGGGCGGGCCCTGCTGAGTCCCCGAGCGCCTCCTGGGTTCCTGCCACCACCCTTGGGCCCGGATGAGGTGCCACCTTGTGCGTAGAAGCCCTGCACACAGGCAAGAAGCCCCCCAGGCCCGCGGGCGCGCCCGACCCTGGAGCCCCCTGGCTGGCTGCAGCCACAGGGAACGGGGGTTCTGAGTTGGCAGCCCCCATTCCCGAAGCATCCATGGGCAGTTCCCCGAAGGGCTGACACCGGCTGCGCCTCAGCAGCCAGACAACCTCCCTCCCTCTGGTCGGGCACTGCAAGCCACACAGCCACTTGTGTCCCCTTTGTCCCTGGAGGCCGCAGCGCGTTTTGGGTTTTGGCGCGGACGGGCCCCTCTCGGCTTCCGTAGTCCATTTGCCCCGGAGCCTGCCAGACCCCTGGCCCCAGAGGCGGGCCCTGCTGAGTCCCCGAGCGCCTCCTGAGTTCCTGCCACCACCCTTGGGCCGGGATGAGGTGCCACCTTGTGCGTAGAAGCCCTGCACACAGGCAAGAAGCCCCCCAGGCCCGCGGGCGCGCCCGACCCTGGAGCCCCCTGGCTGGCTGCAGCCACAGGGAACGGGGGTACTGAGTTGGCAGCCCCCATTCCCGAAGCATCCACGGGCAGTTCCCCGAAGGGCTGACACCGGCTGCGCCTCAGCAGCCAGACAACCTCCCTCCCTCTGGTCGGGCACTGCAAGCCACACAGCCACTTGTGTCCCCTGTGTCCCTGGAGGCCGCAGCGCGTTTTGGGTTTTGGCGCGGACGGGCCCCTCTCGGCTTCCGTAGTCCATTTGCCCCGGAGCCTGCCAGACCCCTTGCCCCAGGGGCGGGCCCTGCTCAGTCCGTGAGTGCCTCCTGAGTTCCTGCCACCACCCTTGGGCCGGGATGTGGTGCCACCTTGTGCGTAGAAGCCCTGCACACAGGCAAGAAGCCCCTAGGCCCGCGGGCGCGCCCGACCCTGGAGCCCCCTGGCTGGCTGCAGCCACAGGGAACGGGGGTTCTGAGTTGGCAGCCCCCATTCCCGAAGCATCCACGGGCAGTTCCCCGAAGGGCTGACACCGGCTGCGCCTCTGCAGCCAGACAACCTCCCTCCCTCTGGTCGGGCACTGCAAGCCACACAGCCACTTGTGTCCCCTGTGTCCCTGGAGGCCGCAGCGCGTTTTGGGTTTTGGCGCGGACGGGCCCCTCTCGGCTTCCGTAGTCCATTTGCCCCCGGAGCCTGCCAGACCCCTGGCCCCAGGGGCGGGCCCTGCTGAGTCCCCGAGCGCCTCCTGGGTTCCTGCCACCACCCTTGGGCCGGGATGAGGTGCCACCTTGTGCGTAGAAGCCCTGCACACAGGCAAGAAGCCCCCCAGGCCCGCGGGCGCGCCCGACCCTGGAGCCCCCTGGCTGGCTGCAGCCACAGGGAACGGGGGTTCTGAGTTGGCAGCCCCCATTCCCGAAGCATCCACGGGCAGTTCCCCGAAGGGCTGACACCGGCTGCGCATCAGCAGCCAGACAACCTCCCTCCCTCTGGTCGGGCACTGCAAGCCACACAGCCACTTGTGTCCCCTGTGTCCCTGGAGGCCGCAGCGCGTTTTGGTTTTTGGCGCGGACGGGCCCCTCTCGGCTTCCGTAGTCCATTTGCCCCCGGAGCCTACCAGACCCCTGGCCCCAGGGGCGGGCCCTGCTGAGTCCCCGAGCGCCTCCTGGGTTCCTGCCACCACCCTTGGGCCGGGATGAGGTGCCACCTTGTGCGTAGAAGCCCTGCACACAGGCAAGAAGCCCCCCAGGCCCGCGGGCGCGCCCGACCCTGGAGCCCCCTGGCTGGCTGCAGCCACAGGGAACGGGGGTTCTGAGTTGGCAGCCCCCATTCCCGAAGCATCCACGGGCAGTTCCCCGAAGGGCTGACAACGGCTGCGCCTCTGCAGCCAGACAACCTCCCTCCCTCTGGTCGGGCACTGCAAGCCACACAGCCACTTGTGTCCCCTGTGTCCCTGGAGGCCGCAGCGCATTTTGGGTTTTGGCGCGGACGGGCCCCTCTCGGCTTCCGTAGTCCATTTGCCCCCGGAGCCTGCCAGACCCCTGGCCCCAGGGGCGGGCCCTGCTGAGTCCCCGAGCGCCTCCTGGGTTCCTGCCACCACCCTTGGGCCGGGATGAGGTGCCACCTTGTGCGTAGAAGCCCTGCACACAGGCAAGAAGCCCCCCAGGCCCGCGGGCGCGCCCGACCCTGGAGCCCCCTGGCTGGCTGCAGCCACAGGGAACGGGGGTTCTGAGTTGGCAGCCCCCATTCCCGAAGCATCCATGGGCAGTTCCCCGAAGGGCTGACACCGGCTGCGCCTCAGCAGCCAGACAACCTCCCTCCCTCTGGTCGGGCACTGCAAGCCACACAGCCACTTGTGTCCCCTTTGTCCCTGGAGGCCGCAGCGCGTTTTGGGTTTTGGCGCGGACGGGCCCCTCTCGGCTTCCGTATTCCATTTGCCCCGGAGCCTGCCAGACCCCTGGCCCCAGAGGCGGGCCCTGCTGAGTCCCCGAGCGCCTCCTGAGTTCCTGCCACCACCCTTGGGCCGGGATGAGGTGCCACCTTGTGCGTAGAAGCCCTGCACACAGGCAAGAAGCCCCCCAGGCCCGCGGGCGCGCCCGACCCTGGAGCCCCCTGGCTGGCTGCAGCCACAGGGAACGGGGGTACTGAGTTGGCAGCCCCCATTCCCGAAGCATCCACGGGCAGTTCCCCGAAGGGCTGACACCGGCTGCGCCTCAGCAGCCAGACAACCTCCCTCCCTCTGGTCGGGCACTGCAAGCCACACAGCCACTTGTGTCCCCTGTGTCCCTGGAGGCCGCAGCGCGTTTTGGGTTTTGGCGCGGACGGGCCCCTCTCGGCTTCCGTAGTCCATTTGCCCCGGAGCCTGCCAGACCCCTTGCCCCAGGGGCGGGCCCTGCTCAGTCCGTGAGTGCCTCCTGAGTTCCTGCCACCAACCTTGGGCCGGGATGTGGTGCCACCTTGTGCGTAGAAGCCCTGCACACAGGCAAGAAGCCCCCCAGGCCCGCGGGCGCGCCCGACCCTGGAGCCCCCTGGCTGGCTGCAGCCACAGGGAACGGGGGTTCTGAGTTGGCAGCCCCCATTCCCGAAGCATCCACGGGCAGTTCCCCGAAGGGCTGACACCGGCTGCGCCTCAGCAGCCAGACAACCTCCCTCCCTCTGGTCGGGCACTGCAAGCCACACAGCCACTTGTGTCCCCTGTGTCCCTGGCGGCCGCAGCGCGTTTTGGGTTTTGGCGCGGACGGGCCCCTCTCGGCTTCCGTAGTCCATTTGCCCCGGAGCCTGCCAGACCCCTTGCCCCAGGGGCGGGCCCTGCTGAGTCCCTGAGTGCCTCCTGAGTTCCTGCCACCACCCTTGGGCCGGGATGTGGTGCCACCTTGTGCGTAGAAGCCCTGCACACAGGCAAGAAGCCCCCCAGGCCCGCGGGCGCGCCCGACCCTGGAGCCCCCTGGCTGGCTGCAGCCACAGGGAACGGGGGTTCTGAGTTGGCAGCCCCCATTCCCAAAGCATCCACGGGCAGTTCCCCGAAGGGCTGACACCGGCTGCGCCTCAGCAGCCAGACAACCTCCCTCCCTCTGGTCGGGCACTGCAAGCCACACAGCCACTTGTGTCCCCTGTGTCCCTGGAGGCCGCAGCGCGTTTTGGGTTTTGGCGCGGACGGGCCCCTCTCGGCTTCCGTAGTCCATTTGCCCCAGAGCCTGCCAGACCCCTTGCCCCAGGGGCGGGCCCTGCTGAGTCCCCGAGCGCCTCCTGAGTTCCTGCCACCACCCTTGGGCCGGGATGTGGTGCCACCTTGTGCGTAGAAGCCCTGCACACAGGCAAGAAGCCCCTAGGCCCGAGGGCGCGCCCGACCCTGGAGCCCCCTGGCTGGCTGCAGCCACAGGGAACGGGGGTACTGAGTTGGCAGCCCCCATTCCCGAAGCATCCACGGGCAGTTCCCCGAAGGGCTGACACCGGCTGCGCCTCAGCAGCCAGACAACCTCCCTCCCTCTGGTCGGGCACTGCAAGCCACACAGCCACTTGTGTCCCCTGTGTCCCTGGAGGCCGCAGCGCGTTTTGGGTTTTGGCGCGGACGGGCCCCTCTCGGCTTCCGTAGTCCATTTGCCCCGGAGCCTGCCAGACCCCTTGCCCCAGGGGCGGGCCCTGCTGAGTCCCTGAGTGCCTCCTGAGTTCCTGTCACCACCCTTGGGCCGGGATGTGGTGCCACCTTGTGCGTAGAAGCCCTGCACACAGGCAAGAAGCCCCCCAGGCCCGCGGGCGCGCCCGACCCTGGAGCCCCCTGGCTGGCTGCAGCCACAGGGAACGGGGGTTCTGAGTTGGCAGCCCCCATTCCCAAAGCATCCACGGGCAGTTCCCCGAAGGGCTGACACCGGCTGCGCCTCAGCAGCCAGACAACCTCCCTCCCTCTGGTCGGGCACTGCAAGCCACACAGCCACTTGTGTCCCCTGTGTCCCTGGAGGCCGCAGCGCGTTTTGGGTTTTGGCGCGGACGGGCCCCTCTCGGCTTCCGTAGTCCATTTGCCCCGGAGCCTGCCAGACCCCTTGCCCCAGGGGCGGGCCCTGCTGAGTCCCCGAGCGCCTCCTGAGTTCCTGCCACCACCCTTGGGCCGGGATGTGGTGCCACCTTGTGCGTAGAAGCCCTGCACACAGGCAAGAAGCCCCTAGGCCCGCGGGCGCGCCCGACCCTGGAGCCCCCTGGCTGGCTGCAGCCACAGGGAACGGGGGTTCTGAGTTGGCAGCCCCCATTCCCGAAGCATCCACGGGCAGTTCCCCGAAGGGCTGACACCGGCTGCGCCTCTGCAGCCAGACAACCTCCCTCCCTCTGGTCGGGCACTGCAAGCCACACAGCCACTTGTGTCCCCTGTGTCCCTGGAGGCCGCAGCGCGTTTTGGGTTTTGGCGCGGACGGGCCCCTCTCGGCTTCCGTAGTCCATTTGCCCCCGGAGCCTGCCAGACCCCTGGCCCCAGGGGCGGGCCCTGCTGAGTCCCCGAGCGCCTCCTGGGTTCCTGCCACCACCCTTGGGCCGGGATGAGGTGCCACCTTGTGCGTAGAAGCCCTGCACACAGGCAAGAAGCCCCCCAGGCCCGCGGGCGCGCCCGACCCTGGAGCCCCCTGGCTGGCTGCAGCCACAGGGAACGGGGGTTCTGAGTTGGCAGCCCCCATTCCCGAAGCATCCACGGGCAGTTCCCCGAAGGGCTGACACCGGCTGCGCATCAGCAGCCAGACAACCTCCCTCCCTCTGGTCGGGCACTGCAAGCCACACAGCCACTTGTGTCCCCTGTGTCCCTGGAGGCCGCAGCGCGTTTTGGGTTTTGGCGCGGACGGGCCCCTCTCGGCTTCCGTAGTCCATTTGCCCCCGGAGCCTACCAGACCCCTGGCCCCAGGGGCGGGCCCTGCTGAGTCCCCGAGCGCCTCCTGGGTTCCTGCCACCACCCTTGGGCCGGGATGAGGTGCCACCTTGTGCGTAGAAGCCCTGCACACAGGCAAGAAGCCCCCCAGGCCCGCGGGCGCGCCCGACCCTGGAGCCCCCTGGCTGGCTGCAGCCACAGGGAACGGGGGTTCTGAGTTGGCAGCCCCCATTCCCGAAGCATCCACGGGCAGTTCCCCGAAGGGCTGACACCGGCTGTGCCTCTGCAGCCAGACAACCTCCCTCCCTCTGGTCGGGCACTGCAAGCCACACAGCCACTTGTGTCCCCTGTGTCCCTGGAGGCCGCAGCGCATTTTGGGTTTTGGCGCGGACGGGCCCCTCTCGGCTTCCGTAGTCCATTTGCCCCCGGAGCCTGCCAGACCCCTGGCCCCAGGGGCGGGCCCTGCTGAGTCCCCGAGCGCCTCCTGGGTTCCTGCCACCACCCTTGGGCCGGGATGAGGTGCCACCTTGTGCGTAGAAGCCCTGCACACAGGCAAGAAGCCCCCCAGGCCCGCGGGCGCGCCCGACCCTGGAGCCCCCTGGCTGGCTGCAGCCACAGGGAACGGGGGTTCTGAGTTGGCAGCCCCCATTCCCGAAGCATCCATGGGCAGTTCCCCGAAGGGCTGACACCGGCTGCGCCTCAGCAGCCAGACAACCTCCCTCCCTCTGGTCGGGCACTGCAAGCCACACAGCCACTTGTGTCCCCTTTGTCCCTGGAGGCCGCAGCGCGTTTTGGGTTTTGGCGCGGACGGGCCCCTCTCGGCTTCCGTATTCCATTTGCCCCGGAGCCTGCCAGACCCCTGGCCCCAGAGGCGGGCCCTGCTGAGTCCCCGAGCGCCTCCTGAGTTCCTGCCACCACCCTTGGGCCGGGATGAGGTGCCACCTTGTGCGTAGAAGCCCTGCACACAGGCAAGAAGCCCCCCAGGCCCGCGGGCGCGCCCGACCCTGGAGCCCCCTGGCTGGCTGCAGCCACAGGGAACGGGGGTACTGAGTTGGCAGCCCCCATTCCCGAAGCATCCACGGGCAGTTCCCCGAAGGGCTGACACCGGCTGCGCCTCAGCAGCCAGACAACCTCCCTCCCTCTGGTCGGGCACTGCAAGCCACACAGCCACTTGTGTCCCCTGTGTCCCTGGAGGCCGCAGCGCGTTTTGGGTTTTGGCGCGGACGGGCCCCTCTCGGCTTCCGTAGTCCATTTGCCCCGGAGCCTGCCAGACCCCTTGCCCCAGGGGCGGGCCCTGCTCAGTCCGTGAGTGCCTCCTGAGTTCCTGCCACCAACCTTGGGCCGGGATGTGGTGCCACCTTGTGCGTAGAAGCCCTGCACACAGGCAAGAAGCCCCCCAGGCCCGCGGGCGCGCCCGACCCTGGAGCCCCCTGGCTGGCTGCAGCCACAGGGAACGGGGGTTCTGAGTTGGCAGCCCCCATTCCCGAAGCATCCACGGGCAGTTCCCCGAAGGGCTGACACCGGCTGCGCCTCAGCAGCCAGACAACCTCCCTCCCTCTGGTCGGGCACTGCAAGCCACACAGCCACTTGTGTCCCCTGTGTCCCTGGCGGCCGCAGCGCGTTTTGGGTTTTGGCGCGGACGGGCCCCTCTCGGCTTCCGTAGTCCATTTGCCCCGGAGCCTGCCAGACCCCTTGCCCCAGGGGCGGGCCCTGCTGAGTCCCTGAGTGCCTCCTGAGTTCCTGCCACCACCCTTGGGCCGGGATGTGGTGCCACCTTGTGCGTAGAAGCCCTGCACACAGGCAAGAAGCCCCCCAGGCCCGCGGGCGCGCCCGACCCTGGAGCCCCCTGGCTGGCTGCAGCCACAGGGAACGGGGGTTCTGAGTTGGCAGCCCCCATTCCCAAAGCATCCACGGGCAGTTCCCCGAAGGGCTGACACCGGCTGCGCCTCAGCAGCCAGACAACCTCCCTCCCTCTGGTCGGGCACTGCAAGCCACACAGCCACTTGTGTCCCCTGTGTCCCTGGAGGCCGCAGCGCGTTTTGGGTTTTGGCGCGGACGGGCCCCTCTCGGCTTCCGTAGTCCATTTGCCCCGGAGCCTGCCAGACCCCTTGCCCCAGGGGCGGGCCCTGCTCAGTCCCCGAGCGCCTCCTGAGTTCCTGCCACCACCCTTGGGCCGGGATGTGGTGCCACCTTGTGCGTAGAAGCCCTGCACACAGGCAAGAAGCCCCTAGGCCCGAGGGCGCGCCCGACCCTGGAGCCCCCTGGCTGGCTGCAGCCACAGGGAACGGGGGTTCTGAGTTGGCAGCCCCCATTCCCGAAGCATCCACGGGCAGTTCCCCGAAGGGCTGACACCGGCTGTGCCTCTGCAGCCAGACAACCTCCCTCCCTCTGGTCGGGCACTGCAAGCCACACAGCCACTTGTGTCCCCTGTGTCCCTGGAGGCCGCAGCGCATTTTGGGTTTTGGCGCGGACGGGCCCCTCTCGGCTTCCGTAGTCCATTTGCCCCCGGAGCCTGCCAGACCCCTGGCCCCAGGGGCGGGCCCTGCTGAGTCCCCGAGCGCCTCCTGGGTTCCTGCCACCACCCTTGGGCCGGGATGAGGTGCCACCTTGTGCGTAGAAGCCCTGCACACAGGCAAGAAGCCCCCCAGGCCCGCGGGCGCGCCCGACCCTGGAGCCCCCTGGCTGGCTGCAGCCACAGGGAACGGGGGTTCTGAGTTGGCAGCCCCCATTCCCGAAGCATCCATGGGCAGTTCCCCGAAGGGCTGACACCGGCTGCGCCTCAGCAGCCAGACAACCTCCCTCCCTCTGGTCGGGCACTGCAAGCCACACAGCCACTTGTGTCCCCTTTGTCCCTGGAGGCCGCAGCGCGTTTTGGGTTTTGGCGCGGACGGGCCCCTCTCGGCTTCCGTAGTCCATTTGCCCCGGAGCCTGCCAGACCCCTGGCCCCAGAGGCGGGCCCTGCTGAGTCCCCGAGCGCCTCCTGAGTTCCTGCCACCACCCTTGGGCCGGGATGAGGTGCCACCTTGTGCGTAGAAGCCCTGCACACAGGCAAGAAGCCCCCCAGGCCCGCGGGCGCGCCCGACCCTGGAGCCCCCTGGCTGGCTGCAGCCACAGGGAACGGGGGTACTGAGTTGGCAGCCCCCATTCCCGAAGCATCCACGGGCAGTTCCCCGAAGGGCTGACACCGGCTGCGCCTCAGCAGCCAGACAACCTCCCTCCCTCTGGTCGGGCACTGCAAGCCACACAGCCACTTGTGTCCCCTGTGTCCCTGGAGGCCGCAGCGCGTTTTGGGTTTTGGCGCGGACGGGCCCCTCTCGGCTTCCGTAGTCCATTTGCCCCGGAGCCTGCCAGACCCCTTGCCCCAGGGGCGGGCCCTGCTCAGTCCGTGAGTGCCTCCTGAGTTCCTGCCACCACCCTTGGGCCGGGATGTGGTGCCACCTTGTGCGTAGAAGCCCTGCACACAGGCAAGAAGCCCCCCAGGCCCGCGGGCGCGCCCGACCCTGGAGCCCCCTGGCTGGCTGCAGCCACAGGGAACGGGGGTTCTGAGTTGGCAGCCCCCATTCCCGAAGCATCCACGGGCAGTTCCCCGAAGGGCTGACACCGGCTGCGCCTCAGCAGCCAGACAACCTCCCTCCCTCTGGTCGGGCACTGCAAGCCACACAGCCACTTGTGTCCCCTGTGTCCCTGGAGGCCGCAGCGCATTTTGGGTTTTGGCGCGGACGGGCCCCTCTCGGCTTCCGTAGTCCATTTGCCCCCGGAGCTTGCCAGACCCCTGGCCCCAGGGGCGGGCCCTGCTGAGTCCCTGAGCGCCTCCTGGGTTCCTGCCACCACCCTTGGGCCGGGATGAGGTGCCACCTTGTGCGTAGAAGCCCTGCACACAGGCAAGAAGCCCCCCAGGCCCGCGGGCGCGCCCGACCCTGGAGCCCCCTGGCTGGCTGCAGCCACAGGGAACGGGGGTTCTGAGTTGGCAGCCCCCATTCCCGAAGCATCCACGGGCAGTTCCCCGAAGGGCTGACACCGGCTGCGCCTCAGCAGCCAGACAACCTCCCTCCCTCTGGTCGGGCACTGCAAGCCACACAGCCACTTGTGTCCCCTGTGTCCCTGGAGGCCGCAGCGCGTTTTGGGTTTTGGCGCGGACGGGCCCCTCTCGGCTTCCGTAGTCCATTTGCCCCCGGAGCCTGCCAGACCCCAGGCCCCAGGGGCGGGCCCTGCTGAGTCCCCGAGCGCCTCCTGGGTTCCTGCCACCACCCTTGGGCCGGGATGAGGTGCCACCTTGTGCGTAGAAGCCCTGCACACAGGCAAGAAGCCCCCCAGGCCCGCGGGCGCGCCCGACCCTGGAGCCCCCTGGCTGGCTGCAGCCACAGGGAACGGGGGTTCTGAGTTGGCAGCCCCCATTCCCGAAGCATCCACGGGCAGTTCCCCGAAGGGCTGACACCGGCTGCGCCTCAGCAGCCAGACAACCTCCCTCCCTCTGGTCGGGCACTGCAAGCCACACAGCCACTTGTGTCCCCTTTGTCCCTGGAGGCCACAGCGCGTTTTGGGTTTTGGCGCGGATGGGCCCCTCTCGGCTTCCGTAGTCCATTTGCCCCGGAGCCTGCCAGACCCCTGGCCCCAGAGGCGGGCCCTGCTGAGTCCCCGAGCGCCTCCTCAGTTCCTGCCACCACCCTTGGGCCGGGATGAGGTGCCACCTTGTGCGTAGAAGCCCTGCACACAGGCAAGAAGCCCCCCAGGCCCGCGGGCGCGCCCGACCCTGGAGCCCCCTGGCTGGCTGCAGCCACAGGGAACGGGGGTTCTGAGTTGGCAGCCCCCATTCCCGAAGCATCCACGGGCAGTTCCCCGAAGGGCTGACACCGGCTGCGCCTCAGCAGCCAGACAACCTCCCTCCCTCTGGTCGGGCACTGCAAGCCACACAGCCACTTGTGTCCCCTGTGTCCCTGGCGGCCGCAGCGCGTTTTGGGTTTTGGCGCGGACGGGCCCCTCTCGGCTTCCGTAGTCCATTTGCCCCGGAGCCTGCCAGACCCCTTGCCCCAGGGGCGGGCCCTGCTGAGTTCCTGAGTGCCTCCTGAGTTCCTGCCACCACCCTTGGGCCGGGATGTGGTGCCACCTTGTGCGTAGAAGCCCTGCACACAGGCAAGAAGCCCCCCAGGCCCGCGGGCGCGCCCGACCCTGGAGCCCCCTGGCTGGCTGCAGCCACAGGGAACGGGGGTTCTGAGTTGGCAGCCCCCATTCCAAGCATCCACGGGCAGTTCCCCGAAGGGCTGACACCGGCTGCGCCTCAGCAGCCAGACAACCTCCCATCCCTCTGGTCGGGCACTGCAAGCCACACAGCCACTTGTGTCCCCTGTGTCCCTGGAGGCCGCAGCGCATTTTGGGTTTTGGCGCGGACGGGCCCCTCTCGGCTTCCGTAGTCCATTTGCCCCCGGAGCTTGCCAGACCCCTGGCCCCAGGGCGGGCCCTGCTGAGTCCCCGAGCGCCTCCTGGGTTCCTGCCACCACCCTTGGGCCGGGGATGAGGTGCCACCTTGTGCGTAGAAGCCCTGCACACAGGCAAGAAGCCCCCCAGGCCCGCGGGCGCGCCCGACCCTGGAGCCCCCTGGCTGGCTGCAGCACAGGAACGGGGGTTCTGAGTTGCAGCCCCCATTCCCGAAGCATCCACGGGCAGTTCCCCGAAGGGCTGACACCGGCTGCGCCTCAGCAGCCAGACAACCTCCCTCCCTCTGGTCGGGCACTGCAAGCCACACAGCCACTTGTGTCCCTGTGTCCCTGGAGGCCCGCCAGCGCGTTTTGGGTTTTGGCGCGGACGGGCCCCTCTCGGCTTCCGTAGTCCATTTGCCCCCGGAGCCTGCCAGACCCCAGGCCCCAGGGGCGGGCCCTGCTGAGTCCCCGAGCGCCTCCTGGGTTCCTGCCACCACCCTTGGGCCGGTGATGAGGTGCCACCTTGTGCGTAGAAGCCCTGCACACAGCAAGAAGCCCCCCCAGGCCCGCGGGCGCGCCCGACCCTGGAGCCCCCTGGCTGGCTGCAGCCACAGGGAACGGGGGTTCTGAGTTGGCAGCCCCCATTCCCGAAGCATCCACGGGCAGTTCCCCGAAGGGCTGACACCGGCTGCGCCTCAGCAGCAGACAACCTCCCTCCCTCTGGTCGGGCACTGCAAGCCACACAGCCACTTGTGTCCCCTGTGTCCCTGGAGGCCGCAGCGCATTTTGGGTTTTGGCGCGGACGGGCCCCTCTCGGCTTCCGTAGTCCATTTGCCCCCGGAGCTTGCCAGACCCCTGGCCCCAGGGGCGGGCCCTGCTGAGTCCCCGAGCGCCTCCTGGGTTCCTGCCACCACCCTTGGGCCGGGATGAGGTGCCACCTTGTGCGTAGAAGCCCTGCACACAGGCAAGAAGCCCCCCAGGCCCGCGGGGCGCGCCCGACCCTGGAGCCCCCTGGCTGGCTGCAGCCACAGGGAACGGGGTTCTGAGTTGGCAGCCCCCATTCCCGAAGCATCACGGCAGTTCCCCGAAGGGCTGACACCGGCTGCGCCTCAGCAGCCAGACAACCTCCCTCCCTCTGGTCGGGCACTGCAAGCCACACAGCCACTTGTGTCCCCTGTGTCCCTGGAGGGCCGCAGCGCGTTTTGGGTTTTGGCGCGGACGGGCCCCTCTCGGCTTCCGTAGTCCATTTGCCCCCGGAGCCTGCCAGACCCCAGGCCCCAGGGGCGGGCCCTGCTGAGTCCCCGAGCGCCTCCTGGGTTCCTGCCACCACCCTTGGGCCGGGATGAGGTGCCACCTTGTGCGTAGAAGCCCTGCACACAGGCAAGAAGCCCCCCAGCCCGCTGGGCCGCGCCCGACCCTGGAGCCCCCCTGGCTGGCTGCAGCCACAGGGAACGGGGGTTCTGAGTTGGCAGCCCCCATTCCCGAAGCATCCACGGGCAGTTCCCCGAAGGCTGACACGGCTGCGCCTCAGCAGCCAGACAACCCTCCCTCCCTCTGGTCGGGCACTGCAAGCCACACAGCCACTTGTGTCCCCTTTGTCCCTGGAGGCCGCAGCGCGTTTTGGGTTTTGGCGCGGATGGGCCCCTCTCGGCTTCCGTAGTCCATTTGCCCCGGAGCCTGCCAGACCCCTGGCCCCAGAGGCGGGCCCTGCTGAGTCCCCGAGCGCCTCCTCAGTTCCTGCCACCACCCTTGGGCCGGGATGTGGTGCCACCTTGTGCGTAGAAGCCCTGCACACAGGCAAGAAGCCCCCCAGGCCCGCGGGCGCGCCCGACCCTGGAGCCCCCTGGCTGGCTGCAGCCACAGGGAACGGGGGTTCTGAGTTGGCAGCCCCCATTCCCGAAGCATCCACGGGCAGTTCCCCGAAGGGCTGACACCGGCTGCGCCTCAGCAGCCAGACAACCTCCCTCCCTCTGGTCGGGCACTGCAAGCCACACAGCCACTTGTGTCCCCTGTGTCCCTGGCGGCCGCAGCGCGTTTTGGGTTTTGGCGCGGACGGGCCCCTCTCGGCTTCCGTAGTCCATTTGCCCCCGGAGCTTTGCCAGACCCCTGGCCCCAGGGGCGGGCCCTGCTGAGTCCCCGAGCGCCTCCTGGGTTCCTGCCACCACCCTTGGGCCGGGATGAGGTGCCACCTTGTGCGTAGAAGCCCTGCACACAGGCAAGAAGCCCCCCAGGCCCGCGGGCGTGCCCGACCCTGGAGCCCCCTGGCCGGATGCAGCCACAGGGAACGGGGGTTCTGAGTTGGCAGCCCCCATTCCCGAAGCATCCACGGGCAGTTCCCCGAAGGGCTGACACCGGCTGCGCCTCAGCAGCCAGACAACCTCCCTCCCTCTGGTCGGGCACTGCAAGCCACACAGCCACTTGTGTCCCCTGTGTCCCTGGAGGCCGCAGCGCGTTTTGGGTTTTGGCGCGGACGGGCCCCTCTCGGCTTCCGTAGTCCATTTGCCCCGGAGCCTGCCAGACCCCTTGCCCCAGGGGCGGGCCCTGCTGAGTCCCCGAGCGCCTCCTGAGTTCCTGCCACCACCCTTGGGCCGGGATGTGGTGCCACCTTGTGCGTAGAAGCCCTGCACACAGGCAAGAAGCCCCTAGGCCCGCGGGCGCGCCCGACCCTGGAGCCCCCTGGCTGGCTGCAGCCACAGGGAACGGGGGTTCTGAGTTGGCATCCCCCATTCCCGAAGCATCCACGGGCAGTTCCCCGAAGGGCTGACACCGGCTGCGCCTCAGCAGCCAGACAACCTCCCTCCCTCTGGTCGGGCACTGCAAGCCACACAGCCACTTGTGTCCCCTGTGTCCCTGGAGGCCGCAGCGCGTTTTGGGTTTTGGCGTGGACGGGCCCCTCTCGGCTTCCGTAGTCCATTTGCCCTGGAGCCTGCCAGACCCCTGGCCACAGAGGCGGGCCCTGCTGAGTCCCCGAGCGCCTCCTGAGTTCCTGCCACCACCCTTGGGCCGGGATGAGGTGCCACCTTGTGCGTAGAAGCCCTGCACACAGGCAAGAAGCCCCCCAGGCCCGCGGGCGCGCCCGACCCTGGAGCCCCCTGGCTGGCTGCAGCCACAGGGAACGGGGGTTCTGAGTTGGCAGCCCCCATTCCCGAAGCATCCACGGGCAGTTCCCCGAAGGGCTGACACCGGCTGCGCCTCAGCAGCCAGACAACCTCCCTCCCTCTGGTCGGGCACTGCAAGCCACACAGCCACTTGTGTCCCCCTGTGTCCCTGGAGGCCGCAGCGCGTTTTGGGTTTTGGCGCGGACGGGCCCCTCTCGGCTTCCGTAGTCCATTTGCCCTGGAGCCTGCCAGACCCCTGGCCCCTGAGGCGGGCCCTGCTGAGTCCCCGAGCGCCTCCTGGGTTCCTGCCACCACCCTTGGGCCGGGATGAGGTGCCACCTTGTGCGTAGAAGCCCTGCACACAGGCAAGAAGCCCCCCAGGCCCGCGGGGCGCGCCCGACCCTGGAGCCCCCTGGCTGGCTGCAGCCACTGGGAATGGGGGTTCTGAGTTGGCAGCCCCCATTCCCGAAGCATCCACGGGCAGTTCCCCGAAGGGCTGACACCGGCTGCGCCTCAGCAGCCAGACAACCTCCTCCCTCTGGTCGGGCACTGCAAGCCACACAGCCACTTGTGTCCCCTGTGTCCCTGGAGGCCGCAGCGCGTTTTGGGTTTTGGCGCGGACGGGCCCCTCTCGGCTTCCGTAGTCCATTTTGCCCCCGGAGCCTGCCAGACCGCTGGCCCCAGGGGCAGGCCCTGCTGAGTCCCTGAGCGCCACCTGGGTTCCTGCGACCACACTTGGGCCGGGATGAGGTGCCACCTTGTGCGTAGAAGCCCTACACACAGGCAAAAAGCCCCCAGGCCCGCGGTGCACCCGACCCTGGAGCCCCCTGGCTGGCTGCAGCCACAGGGAACGGGGGTTCTGAGTTGGCAGCCCCCATTCCCGAAGCATCCACGGGCAGTTCCCCGAAGGGCTGACACCGGCTGCGCCTCAGCAGCCAGACAACCTCCCTCCCTCTGGTCGGGCACTGCAAGCCACACAGCCACTTGTGTCCCCTGTGTCCCTGGCGGCCGCAGCGCGTTTTGGGTTTTGGCGCGGACGGGCCCCTCTCGGCTTCCGTAGTCCATTTGCCCCCGGAGCTTTGCCAGACCCCTGGCCCCAGGGGCGGGCCCTGCTGAGTCCCCGAGCGCCTCCTGGGTTCCTGCCACCACCCTTGGGCCGGGATGAGGTGCCACCTTGTGCGTAGAAGCCCTGCACACAGGCAAGAAGCCCCCCAGGCCCGCGGGCGTGCCCGACCCTGGAGCCCCCTGGCCGGATGCAGCCACAGGGAACGGGGGTTCTGAGTTGGCAGCCCCCATTCCCGAAGCATCCACGGGCAGTTCCCCGAAGGGCTGACACCGGCTGCGCCTCAGCAGCCAGACAACCTCCCTCCCTCTGGTCGGGCACTGCAAGCCACACAGCCACTTGTGTCCCCTGTGTCCCTGGAGGCCGCAGCGCGTTTTGGGTTTTGGCGCGGACGGGCCCCTCTCGGCTTCCGTAGTCCATTTGCCCCGGAGCCTGCCAGACCCCTTGCCCCAGGGGCGGGCCCTGCTGAGTCCCCGAGCGCCTCCTGAGTTCCTGCCACCACCCTTGGGCCGGGATGTGGTGCCACCTTGTGCGTAGAAGCCCTGCACACAGGCAAGAAGCCCCTAGGCCCGCGGGCGCGCCCGACCCTGGAGCCCCCTGGCTGGCTGCAGCCACAGGGAACGGGGGTTCTGAGTTGGCATCCCCCATTCCCGAAGCATCCACGGGCAGTTCCCCGAAGGGCTGACACCGGCTGCGCCTCAGCAGCCAGACAACCTCCCTCCCTCTGGTCGGGCACTGCAAGCCACACAGCCACTTGTGTCCCCTGTGTCCCTGGAGGCCGCAGCGCGTTTTGGGTTTTGGCGCGGACGGGCCCCTCTCGGCTTCCGTAGTCCATTTGCCCCGGAGCCTGCCAGACCCCTGGCCCCAGGGGCGGGCCCTGCTGAGTCCCCGAGTGCCTCCTGAGTTCCTGCCACCACCCTTGGGCCGGGATGTGGTGCCACCTTGTGCGTAGAAGCCCTGCACACAGGCAAGAAGCCCCTAGGCCCGCGGGCGCGCCCGACCCTGGAGCCCCCTGGCTGGCTGCAGCAACAGGGAACGGGGGTTCTGAGTTGGCAGCCCCCATTCCCGAAGCATCCACGGGCAGTTCCCCGAAGGGCTGACACCGGCTGTGCCTCTGCAGCCAGACAACCTCCCTCCCTCTGGTCGGGCACTGCAAGCCACACAGCCACTTGTGTCCCCTGTGTCCCTGGAGGCCGCAGCGCCTTTTGGGTTTTGGCACGGACGGGCCCCTCTCGGCTTCCGTAGTCCATTTGCCCCCGGAGCCTGCCAGACCCCTGGCCCCAGAGGCGGGCCCTGCTGAGTCCCCGAGCGCCTCCTGGGTTCCTGTCACCACCCTTGGGCCGGGATGAGGTGCCACCTTGTGCGTAGAAGCCCTGCACACAGGCAAGAAGCCCCCCAGGCCCGCGGGCGCGCCCGACCCTGGAGCCCCCTGGCTGGCTGCAGCCACAGGGAACGGGGGTTCTGAGTTGGCAGCCCCCATTCCCGAAGCATCCACGGGCAGTTCCCAGAAGGGCTGACACCGGCTGCGCATCAGCAGCCAGACAACCTCCCTCCCTCTGGTCGGGCACTGCAAGCCACACAGCCACTTGTGTCCCCTGTGTCCCTGGAGGCCGCAGCGCGTTTTGGGTTTTGGCGCGGACGGGCCCCTCTCGGCTTCCATAGTCCATTTGCCCCCGGAGCCTACCAGACCCCTGGCCCCAGGGGCGGGCCCTGCTGAGTCCCCGAGCGCCTCCTGGGTTCCTGCCACCACCCTTGGGCCGGGATGAGGTGCCACCTTGTGCGTAGAAGCCCTGCACACAGGCAAGAAGCCCCCCAGGCCCGCGGGCGCGCCCGACCCTGGAGCCCCCTGGCTGGCTGCAGCCACAGGGAACGGGGGTTCTGAGTTGGCAGCCCCCATTCCCGAAGCATCCACGGGCAGTTCCCCGAAGGGCTGACACCGGCTGCGCCTCAGCAGCCAGACAACCTCCCTCCCTCTGGTCGGGCACTGCAAGCCACACAGCCACTTGTGTCCCCTGTGTCCCTGGAGGCCGCAGCGCGTTTTGGGTTTTGGCGCGGACGGGCCGCTCTCGGCTTCCGTAGTCCATTTGCCCCGGAGCCTGCCAGACCCCTTGCCCCAGGGGCGGGCCCTGCTGAGTCCCCGAGCGCCTCCTGGGTTCCTGCCACCACCCTTGGGCCGGGATGAGGTGCCACCTTGTGCGTAGAAGCCCTGCACACAGGCAAGAAGCCCCCCAGGCCCGCGGGCGCGCCCGACCCTGGAGCCCCCTGGCTGGCTGCAGCCACAGGGAACGGGGGTTCTGAGTTGGCAGCCCCCATTCCCGAAGCATCCACGGGCAGTTCCCCGAAGGGCTGACACCGGCTGTGCCTCTGCAGCCAGACAACCTCCCTCCCTCTGGTCGGGCACTGCAAGCCACACAGCCACTTGTGTCCCCTTTGTCCCTGGAGGCCGCAGCGCGTTTTGGGTTTTGGCGCGGACGGGCCCCTCTCGGCTTCCGTAGTCCATTTGCCCCCGGAGCCTGCCAGACCCCTGGCCCCAGGGGCGGGCCCTGCTGAGTCCCCGAGCGCCTCCTGGGTTCCTGCCACCACCCTTGGGCCGGGATGAGGTGCCACCTTGTGCGTAGAAGCCCTGCACACAGGCAAGAAGCCCCCCAGGCCTGCGGGCGCGCCCGACCCTGGAGCCCCCTGGCTGGCTGCAGCCACAGGGAACGGGGGTTCTGAGTTGGCAGCCCCCATTCCCGAAGCATCCATGGGCAGTTCCCCGAAGGGCTGACACCGGCTGCGCCTCAGCAGCCAGACAACCTCCCTCCCTCTGGTCGGGCACTGCAAGCCACACAGCCACTTGTGTCCCCTTTGTCCCTGGAGGCCGCAGCGCGTTTTGGGTTTTGGCGCGGACGGGCCCCTCTCGGCTTCCGTAGTCCATTTGCCCCGGAGCCTGCCAGACCCCTGGCCCCAGAGGCGGGCCCTGCTGAGTCCCCGAGCGCCTCCTGAGTTCCTGCCACCACCCTTGGGCCGGAATGAGGTGCCACCTTGTGCGTAGAAGCCCTGCACACAGGCAAGAAGCCCCCCAGGCCCGCGGGCGCGCCCGACCCTGGAGCCCCCTGGCTGGCTGCAGCCACAGGGAACGGGGGTACTGAGTTGGCAGCCCCCATTCCCGAAGCATCCACGGGCAGTTCCCCGAAGGGCTGACACCGGCTGCGCCTCAGCAGCCAGACAACCTCCCTCCCTCTGGTCGGGCACTGCAAGCCACACAGCCACTTGTGTCCCCTGTGTCCCTGGAGGCCGCAGCGCGTTTTGGGTTTTGGCGCGGACGGGCCCCTCTCGGCTTCCGTAGTCCATTTGCCCCGGAGCCTGCCAGACCCCTTGCCCCAGGGGCGGGCCCTGCTCAGTCCGTGAGTGCCTCCTGAGTTCCTGCCACCACCCTTGGGCCGGGATGTGGTGCCACCTTGTGCGTAGAAGCCCTGCACACAGGCAAGAAGCCCCCCAGGCCCGCGGGCGCGCCCGACCCTGGAGCCCCCTGGCTGGCTGCAGCCACAGGGAACGGGGGTTCTGAGTTGGCAGCCCCCATTCCCGAAGCATCCACGGGCAGTTCCCCGAAGGGCTGACACCGGCTGCGCCTCAGCAGCCAGACAACCTCCCTCCCTCTGGTCGGGCACTGCAAGCCACACAGCCACTTGTGTCCCCTGTGTCCCTGGAGGCCGCAGCGCATTTTGGGTTTTGGCGCGGACGGGCCCCTCTCGGCTTCCGTAGTCCATTTGCCCCCGGAGCTTGCCAGACCCCTGGCCCCAGGGGCGGGCCCTGCTGAGTCCCCGAGCGCCTCCTGGGTTCCTGCCACCACCCTTGGGCCGGGATGAGGTGCCACCTTGTGCGTAGAAGCCCTGCACACAGGCAAGAAGCCCCCCAGGCCCGCGGGCGCGCCCCACCCTGGAGCCCCCTGGCTGGCTGCAGCCACAGGGAACGGGGGTTCTGAGTTGGCAGCCCCCATTCCCGAAGCATCCACGGGCAGTTCCCCGAAGGGCTGACACCGGCTGCGCCTCAGCAGCCAGACAACCTCCCTCCCTCTGGTCGGGCACTGCAAGCCACACAGCCACTTGTGTCCCCTGTGTCCCTGGAGGCCGCAGCGCGTTTTGGGTTTTGGCGCGGACGGGCCCCTCTCGGCTTCCGTAGTCCATTTGCCCCCGGAGCCTGCCAGACCCCAGGCCCCAGGGGCGGGCCCTGCTGAGTCCCCGAGCGCCTCCTGGGTTCCTGCCACCACCCTTGGGCCGGGATGATGTGCCACCTTGTGCGTAGAAGCCCTGCACACAGGCAAGAAGCCCCCCAGGCCCGCGGGCGCGCCCGACCCTGGAGCCCCCTGGCTGGCTGCAGCCACAGGGAACGGGGGTTCTGAGTTGGCAGCCCCCATTCCCGAAGCATCCACGGGCAGTTCCCCGAAGGGCTGACACCGGCTGCGCCTCAGCAGCCAGACAACCTCCCTCCCTCTGGTCGGGCACTGCAAGCCACACAGCCACTTGTGTCCCCTGTGTCCCTGGAGGCCGCAGCGCGTTTTGGGTTTTGGCGCGGACGGGCCCCTCTCGGCTTCCGTAGTCCATTTGCCCTGGAGCCTGCCAGACCCCTGGCCCCAGAGGCGGGCCCTGCTGAGTCCCCGAGCGCCTCCTGAGTTCCTGCCACCACCCTTGGGCCGGGATGAGGTGCCACCTTGTGCGTAGAAGCCCTGCACACAGGCAAGAAGCCCCCCAGGCCCGCGGGCGCGCCCGACCCTGGAGCCCCCTGGCTGGCTGCAGCCACAGGGAACGGGGGTTCTGAGTTGGCAGCCCCCATTCCCGAAGCATCCATGGGCAGTTCCCCGAAGGGCTGACACCGGCTGCGCCTCAGCAGCCAGACAACCTCCCTCCCTCTGGTCGGGCACTGCAAGCCACACAGCCACTTGTGTCCCCTTTGTCCCTGGAGGCCGCAGCGCGTTTTGGGTTTTGGCGCGGACGGGCCCCTCTCGGCTTCCGTAGTCCATTTGCCCCGGAGCCTGCCAGACCCCTGGCCCCAGAGGCGGGCCCTGCTGAGTCCCCGAGCGCCTCCTGAGTTCCTGCCACCACCCTTGGGCCGGGATGAGGTGCCACCTTGTGCGTAGAAGCCCTGCACACAGGCAAGAAGCCCCCCAGGCCCGCGGGCGCGCCCGACCCTGGAGCCCCCTGGCTGGCTGCAGCCACAGGGAACAGGGGTACTGAGTTGGCAGCCCCCATTCCCGAAGCATCCACGGGCAGTTCCCCGAAGGGCTGACACCGGCTGCGCCTCAGCAGCCAGACAACCTCCCTCCCTCTGGTCGGGCACTGCAAGCCACACAGCCACTTGTGTCCCCTGTGTCCCTGGAGGCCGCAGCGCGTTTTGGGTTTTGGCGCGGACGGGCCCCTCTCGGCTTCCGTAGTCCATTTGCCCCGGAGCCTGCCAGACCCCTTGCCCCAGGGGCGGGCCCTGCTCAGTCCGTGAGTGCCTCCTGAGTTCCTGCCACCACCCTTGGGCCGGGATGTGGTGCCACCTTGTGCGTAGAAGCCCTGCACACAGGCAAGAAGCCCCCCAGGCCCGCGGGCGCGCCCGACCCTGGAGCCCCCTGGCTGGCTGCAGCCACAGGGAACGGGGGTTCTGAGTTGGCAGCCCCCATTCCCGAAGCATCCACGGGCAGTTCCCCGAAGGGCTGACACCGGCTGCGCCTCAGCAGCCAGACAACCTCCCTCCCTCTGGTCGGGCACTGCAAGCCACACAGCCACTTGTGTCCCCTGTGTCCCTGGAGGCCGCAGCGCATTTTGGGTTTTGGCGCGGACGGGCCCCTCTCGGCTTCCGTAGTCCATTTGCCCCCGGAGCTTGCCAGACCCCTGGCCCCAGGGGCGGGCCCTGCTGAGTCCCCGAGCGCCTCCTGGGTTCCTGCCACCACCCTTGGGCCGGGATGAGGTGCCACCTTGTGCGTAGAAGCCCTGCACACAGGCAAGAAGCCCCCCAGGCCCGCGGGCGCGCCCGACCCTGGAGCCCCCTGGCTGGCTGCAGCCACAGGGAACGGGGGTTCTGAGTTGGCAGCCCCCATTCCCGAAGCATCCACGGGCAGTTCCCCGAAGGGCTGACACCGGCTGCGCCTCAGCAGCCAGACAACCTCCCTCCCTCTGGTCGGGCACTGCAAGCCACACAGCCACTTGTGTCCCCTGTGTCCCTGGAGGCCGCAGCGCGTTTTGGGTTTTGGCGCGGACGGGCCCCTCTCGGCTTCCGTAGTCCATTTGCCCCGGAGCCTGCCAGACCCCTTGCCCCAGGGGCGGGCCCTGCTCAGTCCGTGAGTGCCTCCTGAGTTCCTGCCACCACCCTTGGGCCGGGATGTGGTGCCACCTTGTGCGTAGAAGCCCTGCACACAGGCAAGAAGCCCCCCAGGCCCGCGGGCGCGCCCGACCCTGGAGCCCCCTGGCTGGCTGCAGCCACAGGGAACGGGGGTTCTGAGTTGGCAGCCCCCATTCCCGAAGCATCCACGGGCAGTTCCCCGAAGGGCTGACACCGGCTGCGCCTCAGCAGCCAGACAACCTCCCTCCCTCTGGTCGGGCACTGCAAGCCACACAGCCACTTGTGTCCCCTGTGTCCCTGGAGGCCGCAGCGCGTTTTGGGTTTTGGCGCGGACGGGCCCCTCTCGGCTTCCGTAGTCCATTTGCCCTGGAGCCTGCCAGACCCCTGGCCCCTGAGGCGGGCCCTGCTGAGTCCCCGAGCGCCTCCTGGGTTCCTGCCACCACCCTTGGGCCGGGATGAGGTGCCACCTTGTGCGTAGAAGCCCTGCACACAGGCAAGAAGCCCCCCAGGCCCGCGGGCGCGCCCGACCCTGGAGCCCCCTGGCTGGCTGCAGCCACTGGGAATGGGGGTTCTGAGTTGGCAGCCCCCATTCCCGAAGCATCCACGGGCAGTTCCCCGAAGGGCTGACACCGGCTGCGCCTCAGCAGCCAGACAACCTCCCTCCCTCTGGTCGGGCACTGCAAGCCACACAGCCACTTGTGTCCCCTGTGTCCCTGGAGGCCGCAGCGCGTTTTGGGTTTTGGCGCGGACGGGCCCCTCTCGGCTTCCGTAGTCCATTTGCCCCCGGAGCTTTGCCAGACCCCTTGCCCCAGGGGCGGGCCCTGCTGAGTCCCCGAGCGCCTCCTGGGTTCCTGCCACCACCCTTGGGCCGGGATGAGGTGCCACCTTGTGCGTAGAAGCCCTGCACACAGGCAAGAAGCCCCCCAGGCCCGCGGGCGCGCCCGACCCTGGAGCCCCCTGGCTGGCTGCAGCCACAGGGAACGGGGGTACTGAGTTGGCAGCCCCCATTCCCGAAGCATCCACGGGCAGTTCCCCGAAGGGCTGACACCGGCTGCGCCTCAGCAGCCAGACAACCTCCCTCCCTCTGGTCGGGCACTGCAAGCCACACAGCCACTTGTGTCCCCTGTGTCCCTGGAGGCCGCAGCGCGTTTTGGGTTTTGGCGCGGACGGGCCCCTCTCGGCTTCCGTAGTCCATTTGCCCCGGAGCCTGCCAGACCCCTGGCCCCAGGGGCGGGCCCTGCTGAGTCCGTGAGTGCCTCCTGAGTTCCTGCCACCACCCTTGGGCCGGGATGTGGTGCCACCTTGTGCATAGAAGCCCTGAACACAGGCAAGAAGCCCCCCAGGCCCGCGGGCGCGCCCGACCCTGGAGCCCCCTGGCTGGCTGCAGCCACAGGGAACGGGGGTTCTGAGTTGGCAGCCCCCATTCCCGAAGCATCCACGGGCAGTTCCCCGAAGGGCTGACACCGGCTGCGCCTCAGCAGCCAGACAACCTCCCTCCCTCTGGTCGGGCACTGCAAGCCACACAGCCACTTGTGTCCCCTGTGTCCCTGGAGGCCGCAGCGCGTTTTGGGTTTTGGCGCGGACGGGCCCCTCTCGGCTTCCGTAGTCCATTTGCCCCGGAGCCTGCCAGACCCCTTGCCCCAGGGGCGGGCCCTGCTGAGTCCCTGAGTGCCTCCTGAGTTCCTGCCACCACCCTTGGGCCGGGATGTGGTGCCACCTTGTGCGTAGAAGCCCTGCACACAGGCAAGAAGCCCCCCAGGCCCGCGGGCGCGCCCGACCCTGGAGCCCCCTGGCTGGCTGCAGCCACAGGGAACGGGGGTTCTGAGTTGGCAGCCCCCATTCCCGAAGCATCCACGGGCAGTTCCCCGAAGGGCTGACACCGGCTGCGCCTCAGCAGCCAGACAACCTCCCTCCCTCTGGTCGGGCACTGCAAGCCACACAGCCACTTGTGTCCCCTGTGTCCCTGGAGGCCGCAGCGCGTTTTGGGTTTTGGCGCGGACGGGCCCCTCTCGGCTTCCGTAGTCCATTTGCCCTGGAGCCTGCCAGACCCCTGGCCCCTGAGGCGGGCCCTGCTGAGTCCCCGAGCGCCTCCTGGGTTCCTGCCACCACCCTTGGGCCGGGATGAGGTGCCACCTTGTGCGTAGAAGCCCTGCACACAGGCAAGAAGCCCCCCAGGCCCGCGGGCGCGCCCGACCCTGGAGCCCCCTGGCTGGCTGCAGCCACTGGGAATGGGGGTTCTGAGTTGGCAGCCCCCATTCCCGAAGCATCCACGGGCAGTTCCCCGAAGGGCTGACACCGGCTGCGCCTCAGCAGCCAGACAACCTCCCTCCCTCTGGTCGGGCACTGCAAGCCACACAGCCACTTGTGTCCCCTGTGTCCCTGGAGGCCGCAGCGCGTTTTGGGTTTTGGCGCGGACGGGCCCCTCTCGGCTTCCGTAGTCCATTTGCCCCCGGAGCCTGCCAGACCGCTGGCCCCAGGGGCAGGCCCTGCTGAGTCCCTGAGCGCCACCTGGGTTCCTGCGACCACACTTGGGCCGGGATGAGGTGCCACCTTGTGCGTAGAAGCCCTGCACACAGGCAAAAAGCCCCCCAGGCCCGCGGCGCACCCGACCCTGGAGCCCCCTGGCTGGCTGCAGCCACAGGGAACGGGGGTTCTGAGTTGGCAGCCCCCATTCCCGAAGCATCCACGGGCAGTTCCCCGAAGGGCTGACACCGGCTGCGCCTCAGCAGCCAGACAACCTCCCTCCCTCTGGTCGGGCACTGCAAGCCACACAGCCACTTGTGTCCCCTGTGTCCCTGGAGGCCGCAGCGCGTTTTGGGTTTTGGCGCGGACGGGCCCCTCTCGGCTTCCGTAGTCCATTTGCCCCCGGAGCTTTGCCAGACCCCTGGCCCCAGGGGCGGGCCCTGCTGAGTCCCCGAGCGCCTCCTGGGTTCCTGCCACCACCCTTGGGCCGGGATGAGGTGCCACCTTGTGCGTAGAAGCCCTGCACACAGGCAAGAAGCCCCCCAGGCCCGCGGGCGCGCCCGACCCTGGAGCCCCCTGGCTGGCTGCAGCCACAGGGAACGGGGGTTCTGAGTTGGCAGCCCCCATTCCCGAAGCATCCACGGGCAGTTCCCCGAAGGGCTGACACCGGCTGCGCCTCAGCAGCCAGACAACCTCCCTCCCTCTGGTCGGGCACTGCAAGCCACACAGCCACTTGTGTCCCCTGTGTCCCTGGAGGCCGCAGCGCGTTTTGGGTTTTGGCGCGGACGGGCCCCTCTCGGCTTCCGTAGTCCATTTGCCCCCGGAGCTTTGCCAGACCCCTGGCCCCAGGGGCGGGCCCTGCTGAGTCCCCGAGCGCCTCCTGGGTTCCTGCCACCACCCTTGGGCCGGGATGAGGTGCCACCTTGTGCGTAGAAGCCCTGCACACAGGCAAGAAGCCCCCCAGGCCCGCGGGCGCGCCCGACCCTGGAGCCCCCTGGCTGGCTGCAGCCACAGGGAACGGGGGTTCTGAGTTGGCAGCCCCCATTCCCGAAGCATCCACGGGCAGTTCCCCGAAGGGCTGACACCGGCTGCGCATCAGCAGCCAGACAACCTCCCTCCCTCTGGTCGGGCACTGCAAGCCACACAGCCACTTGTGTCCCCTGTGTCCCTGGAGGCCGCAGCGCGTTTTGGGTTTTGGCGCGGACGGGCCCCTCTCGGCTTCCGTAGTCCATTTGCCCCCGGAGCCTACCAGACCCCTGGCCCCAGGGGCGGGCCCTGCTGAGTCCCAGAGCGCCTCCTGGGTTCCTGCCACCACCCTTGGGCCGGGATGAGGTGCCACCTTGTGCGTAGAAGCCCTGCACACAGGCAAGAAGCCCCCCAGGCCCGCGGGCGCGCCCGACCCTGGAGCCCCCTGGCTGGCTGCAGCCACAGGGAACGGGGGTTCTGAGTTGGCAGCCCCCATTCCCGAAGCATCCACGGGCAGTTCCCCGAAGGGCTGACACCGGCTGTGCCTCTGCAGCCAGACAACCTCCCTCCCTCTGGTCGGGCACTGCAAGCCACACAGCCACTTGTGTCCCCTGTGTCCCTGGAGGCCGCAGCGCGTTTTGGGTTTTGGCGCGGACGGGCCCCTCTCGGCTTCCGTAGTCCATTTGCCCCCGGAGCCTGCCAGACCCCTGGCCCCAGGGGCGGGCCCTGCTGAGTCCCCGAGCGCCTCCTTGGTTCCTGCCACCACCCTTGGGCCGGGATGAGGTGCCACCTTGTGCGTAGAAGCCCTGCACACAGGCAAGAAGCCCCCCAGGCCCGCGGGCGCGCCCGACCCTGGAGCCCCCTGGCTGGCTGCAGCCACAGGGAACGGGGGTTCTGAGTTGGCAGCCCCCATTCCCGAAGCATCCATGGGCAGTTCCCCGAAGGGCTGACACCGGCTGCGCCTCAGCAGCCAGACAACCTCCCTCCCTCTGGTCGGG
The DNA here is from genome assembly GCF_033115175.1 of Lepus europaeus. Taxonomy (NCBI): domain Eukaryota; kingdom Metazoa; phylum Chordata; class Mammalia; order Lagomorpha; family Leporidae; genus Lepus; species Lepus europaeus. The sequence continues at coordinate 185,315 of NW_026909113.1, forward strand.
CACTGCAAGCCACACAGCCACTTGTGTCCCCTTTGTCCCTGGAGGCCGCAGCGCGTTTTGGGTTTTGGCGCGGACGGGCCCCTCTCGGCTTCCGTAGTCCATTTGCCCTGGAGCCTGCCAGACCCCTGGCCCCAGAGGCGGGCCCTGCTGAGTCCCCGAGCGCCTCCTGAGTTCCTGCCACCACCCTTGGGCCGGGATGAGGTGCCACCTTGTGCGTAGAAGCCCTGCACACAGGCAAGAAGCCCCCCAGGCCCGCGGGCGCGCCCGACCCTGGAGCCCCCTGGCTGGCTGCAGCCACAGGGAACGGGGGTACTGAGTTGGCAGCCCCCATTCCCGAAGCATCCACGGGCAGTTCCCCGAAGGGCTGACACCGGCTGCGCCTCAGCAGCCAGACAACCTCCCTCCCTCTGGTCGGGCACTGCAAGCCACACAGCCACTTGTGTCCCCTGTGTCCCTGGAGGCCGCAGCGCGTTTTGGGTTTTGGCGCGGACGGGCCCCTCTCGGCTTCCGTAGTCCATTTGCCCCGGAGCCTGCCAGACCCCTTGCCCCAGGGGCGGGCCCTGCTCAGTCCGTGAGTGCCTCCTGAGTTCCTGCCACCACCCTTGGGCCGGGATGTGGTGCCACCTTGTGCGTAGAAGCCCTGCACACAGGCAAGAAGCCCCCCAGGCCCGCGGGCGCGCCCGACCCTGGAGCCCCCTGGCTGGCTGCAGCCACAGGGAACGGGGGTTCTGAGTTGGCAGCCCCCATTCCCGAAGCATCCACGGGCAGTTCCCCGAAGGGCTGACACCGGCTGCGCCTCAGCAGCCAGACAACCTCCCTCCCTCTGGTCGGGCACTGCAAGCCACACAGCCACTTGTGTCCCCTGTGTCCCTGGAGGCCGCAGCGCATTTTGGGTTTTGGCGCGGACGGGCCGCTCTCGGCTTCCGTAGTCCATTTGCCCCGGAGCCTGCCAGACCCCTTGCCCCAGGGGCGGGCCCTGCTGAGTCCCTGAGTGCCTCCTGAGTTCCTACCACCACCCTTGGGCCGGGATGTGGTGCCACCTTGTGTGTAGAAGCCCTGCACACAGGCAAGAAGCCCCCCAGGCCCGCGGGCGCGCCCGACCCTGGAGCCCCCTGGCTGGCTGCAGCCACAGGGAACGGGGGTTCTGAGTTGGCAGCCCCCATTCCCGAAGCATCCACGGGCAGTTCCCCGAAGGGCTGACACCGGCTGCGCCTCAGCAGCCAGACAACCTCCCTCCCTCTGGTCGGGCACTGCAAGCCACACAGCCACTTGTGTCCCCTGTGTCCCTGGCGGCCGCAGCGCGTTTTGGGTTTTGGCGCGGACGGGCCCCTCTCGGCTTCCGTAGTCCATTTGCCCCGGAGCCTGCCAGACCCCTTGCCACAGGGGCGGGCCCTGCTGAGTCCCTGAGTGCCTCCTGAGTTCCTGCCACCACCCTTGGGCCGGGATGTGGTGCCACCTTGTGCGTAGAAGCCCTGCACACAGGCAAGAAGCCCCCCAGGCCCGCGGGCGCGCCCGACCCTGGAGCCCCCTGGCTGGCTGCAGCCACAGGGAACGGGGGTTCTGAGTTGGCAGCCCCCATTCCCAAAGCATCCACGGGCAGTTCCCCGAAGGGCTGACACCGGCTGCGCCTCAGCAGCCAGACAACCTCCCTCCCTCTGGTCGGGCACTGCAAGCCACACAGCCACTTGTGTCCCCTGTGTCCCTGGAGGCCGCAGCGCGTTTTGGGTTTTGGCGCGGACGGGCCCCTCTCGGCTTCCGTAGTCCATTTGCCCCGGAGCCTGCCAGACCCCTTGCCCCAGGGGCGGGCCCTGCTGAGTCCCCGAGCGCCTCCTGAGTTCCTGCCACCACCCTTGGGCCGGCATGTGGTGCCACCTTGTGCGTAGAAGCCCTGCACACAGGCAAGAAGCCCCTAGGCCCGAGGGCGCGCCCGACCCTGGAGCCCCCTGGCTGGCTGCAGCCACAGGGAACGGGGGTTCTGAGTTGGCAGCCCCCATTCCCGAAGCATCCACGGGCAGTTCCCCGAAGGGCTGACACCGGCTGCGCCTCAGCAGCCAGACAACCTCCCTCCCTCTGGTCGGGCACTGCAAGCCACACAGCCACTTGTGTCCCCTGTGTCCCTGGAGGCCGCAGCGCGTTTTGGGTTTTGGCGCGGACGGGCCCCTCTCGGCTTCCGTAGTCCATTTGCCCCCGGAGCCTGCCAGACCCCAGGCCCCAGGGGCGGGCCCTGCTGAGTCCCCGAGCGCCTCCTGGGTTCCTGCCACCACCCTTGGGCCGGGATGAGGTGCCACCTTGTGCGTAGAAGCCCTGCACACAGGCAAGAAGCCCCCCAGGCCCGCGGGCGCGCCCGACCCTGGAGCCCCCTGGCTGCCTGCAGCCACAGGGAACGGGGGTTCTGAGTTGGCAGCCCCCATTCCCGAAGCATCCACGGGCAGTTCCCCGAAGGGCTGACACCGGCTGCGCCTCAGCAGCCAGACAACCTCCCTCCCTCTGGTCGGGCACTGCAAGCCACACAGCCACTTGTGTCCCCTTTGTCCCTGGAGGCCGCAGCGCGTTTTGGGTTTTGGCGCGGACGGGCCCCTCTCGGCTTCCGTATTCCATTTGCCCCGGAGCCTGCCAGACCCCTGGCCCCAGAGGCGGGCCCTGCTGAGTCCCCGAGCGCGTCCTGAGTTCCTGCCACCACCCTTGGGCCGGGATGAGGTGCCACCTTGTGCGTAGAAGCCCTGCACACAGGCAAGAAGCCCCCCAGGCCCGCGGGCGCGCCCGACCCTGGAGCCCCCTGGCTGGCTGCAGCCACAGGGAACGGGGGTTCTGAGTTGGCAGCCCCCATTCCCGAAGCATCCACGGGCAGTTCCCCGAAGGGCTGACACCGGCTGTGCCTCTGCAGCCAGACAACCTCCCTCCCTCTGGTCGGGCACTGCAAGCCACACAGCCACTTGTGTCCCCTGTGTCCCTGGAGGCCGCAGCGCGTTTTGGGTTTTGGCGCGGACGGGCCCCTCTCGGCTTCCGTAGTCCATTTGCCCCCGGAGCCTGCCAGACCCCTGGCCCCAGGGGCGGGCCCTGCTGAGTCCCCGAGCGCCTCCTTGGTTCCTGCCACCACCCTTGGGCCGGGATGAGGTGCCACCTTGTGCGTAGAAGCCCTGCACACAGGCAAGAAGCCCCCCAGGCCCGCGGGCGCGCCCGACCCTGGAGCCCCCTGGCTGGCTGCAGCCACAGGGAACGGGGGTTCTGAGTTGGCAGCCCCCATTCCCGAAGCATCCATGGGCAGTTCCCCGAAGGGCTGACACCGGCTGCGCCTCAGCAGCCAGACAACCTCCCTCCCTCTGGTCGGGCACTGCAAGCCACACAGCCACTTGTGTCCCCTTTGTCCCTGGAGGCCGCAGCGCGTTTTGGGTTTTGGCGCGGACGGGCCCCTCTCGGCTTCCGTAGTCCATTTGCCCTGGAGCCTGCCAGACCCCTGGCCCCAGAGGCGGGCCCTGCTGAGTCCCCGAGCGCCTCCTGAGTTCCTGCCACCACCCTTGGGCCGGGATGAGGTGCCACCTTGTGCGTAGAAGCCCTGCACACAGGCAAGAAGCCCCCCAGGCCCGCGGGCGCGCCCGACCCTGGAGCCCCCTGGCTGGCTGCAGCCACAGGGAACGGGGGTACTGAGTTGGCAGCCCCCATTCCCGAAGCATCCACGGGCAGTTCCCCGAAGGGCTGACACCGGCTGCGCCTCAGCAGCCAGACAACCTCCCTCCCTCTGGTCGGGCACTGCAAGCCACACAGCCACTTGTGTCCCCTGTGTCCCTGGAGGCCGCAGCGCGTTTTGGGTTTTGGCGCGGACGGGCCCCTCTCGGCTTCCGTAGTCCATTTGCCCCGGAGCCTGCCAGACCCCTTGCCCCAGGGGCGGGCCCTGCTCAGTCCGTGAGTGCCTCCTGAGTTCCTGCCACCACCCTTGGGCCGGGATGTGGTGCCACCTTGTGCGTAGAAGCCCTGCATACAGGCAAGAAGCCCCCCAGGCCCGCGGGCGCGCCCGACCCTGGAGCCCCCTGGCTGGCTGCAGCCACAGGGAACGGGGGTTCTGAGTTGGCAGCCCCCATTCCCGAAGCATCCACGGGCAGTTCCCCGAAGGGCTGACACCGGCTGCGCCTCAGCAGCCAGACAACCTCCCTCCCTCTGGTCGGGCACTGCAAGCCACACAGCCACTTGTGTCCCCTGTGTCCCTGGAGGCCGCAGCGCATTTTGGGTTTTGGCGCGGACGGGCCGCTCTCGGCTTCCGTAGTCCATTTGCCCCGGAGCCTGCCAGACCCCTTGCCCCAGGGGCGGGCCCTGCTGAGTCCCTGAGTGCCTCCTGAGTTCCTACCACCACCCTTGGGCCGGGATGTGGTGCCACCTTGTGTGTAGAAGCCCTGCACACAGGCAAGAAGCCCCCCAGGCCCGCGGGCGCGCCCGACCCTGGAGCCCCCTGGCTGGCTGCAGCCACAGGGAACGGGGGTTCTGAGTTGGCAGCCCCCATTCCCGAAGCATCCACGGGCAGTTCCCCGAAGGGCTGACACCGGCTGCGCCTCAGCAGCCAGACAACCTCCCTCCCTCTGGTCGGGCACTGCAAGCCACACAGCCACTTGTGTCCCCTGTGTCCCTGGCGGCCGCAGCGCGTTTTGGGTTTTGGCGCGGACGGGCCCCTCTCGGCTTCCGTAGTCCATTTGCCCCGGAGCCTGCCAGACCCCTTGCCACAGGGGCGGGCCCTGCTGAGTCCCTGAGTGCCTCCTGAGTTCCTGCCACCACCCTTGGGCCGGGATGTGGTGCCACCTTGTGCGTAGAAGCCCTGCACACAGGCAAGAAGCCCCCCAGGCCCGCGGGCGCGCCCGACCCTGGAGCCCCCTGGCTGGCTGCAGCCACAGGGAACGGGGGTTCTGAGTTGGCAGCCCCCATTCCCAAAGCATCCACGGGCAGTTCCCCGAAGGGCTGACACCGGCTGCGCCTCAGCAGCCAGACAACCTCCCTCCCTCTGGTCGGGCACTGCAAGCCACACAGCCACTTGTGTCCCCTGTGTCCCTGGAGGCCGCAGCGCGTTTTGGGTTTTGGCGCGGACGGGCCCCTCTCGGCTTCCGTAGTCCATTTGCCCCGGAGCCTGCCAGACCCCTTGCCCCAGGGGCGGGCCCTGCTGAGTCCCCGAGCGCCTCCTGAGTTCCTGCCACCACCCTTGGGCCGGCATGTGGTGCCACCTTGTGCGTAGAAGCCCTGCACACAGGCAAGAAGCCCCTAGGCCCGAGGGCGCGCCCGACCCTGGAGCCCCCTGGCTGGCTGCAGCCACAGGGAACGGGGGTTCTGAGTTGGCAGCCCCCATTCCCGAAGCATCCACGGGCAGTTCCCCGAAGGGCTGACACCGGCTGCGCCTCAGCAGCCAGACAACCTCCCTCCCTCTGGTCGGGCACTGCAAGCCACACAGCCACTTGTGTCCCCTGTGTCCCTGGAGGCCGCAGCGCGTTTTGGGTTTTGGCGCGGACGGGCCCCTCTCGGCTTCCGTAGTCCATTTGCCCCCGGAGCCTGCCAGACCCCAGGCCCCAGGGGCGGGCCCTGCTGAGTCCCCGAGCGCCTCCTGGGTTCCTGCCACCACCCTTGGGCCGGGATGAGGTGCCACCTTGTGCGTAGAAGCCCTGCACACAGGCAAGAAGCCCCCCAGGCCCGCGGGCGCGCCCGACCCTGGAGCCCCCTGGCTGCCTGCAGCCACAGGGAACGGGGGTTCTGAGTTGGCAGCCCCCATTCCCGAAGCATCCACGGGCAGTTCCCCGAAGGGCTGACACCGGCTGCGCCTCAGCAGCCAGACAACCTCCCTCCCTCTGGTCGGGCACTGCAAGCCACACAGCCACTTGTGTCCCCTTTGTCCCTGGAGGCCGCAGCGCGTTTTGGGTTTTGGCGCGGACGGGCCCCTCTCGGCTTCCGTATTCCATTTGCCCCGGAGCCTGCCAGACCCCTGGCCCCAGAGGCGGGCCCTGCTGAGTCCCCGAGCGCGTCCTGAGTTCCTGCCACCACCCTTGGGCCGGGATGAGGTGCCACCTTGTGCGTAGAAGCCCTGCACACAGGCAAGAAGCCCCCCAGGCCCGCGGGCGCGCCCGACCCTGGAGCCCCCTGGCTGGCTGCAGCCACAGGGAATGGGGGTACTGAGTTGGCAGCCCCCATTCCCGAAGCATCCACGGGCAGTTCCCCGAAGGGCTGACACCGGCTGCGCCTCAGCAGCCAGACAACCTCCCTCCCTCTGGTCGGGCACTGCAAGCCACACAGCCACTTGTGTCCCCTGTGTCCCTGGAGGCCGCAGCGCGTTTTGGGTTTTGGCGCGGATGGGCCCCTCTCGGCTTCCGTAGTCCATTTGCCCCGGAGCCTGCCAGACCCCTTGCCCCAGGGGCGGGCCCTGCTGAGTCCCTGAGTGCCTCCTGAGTTCCTGCCACCACCCTTGGGCCGGGATGTGGTGCCACCTTGTGCGTAGAAGCCCTGCACACAGGCAAGAAGCCCCCCAGGCCCGCGGGCGCGCCCGACCCTGGAGCCCCCTGGCTGGCTGCAGCCACAGGGAACGGGGGTTCTGAGTTGGCAGCCCCCATTCCCGAAGCATCCACGGGCAGTTCCCCGAAGGGCTGACACCGGCTGCGCCTCAGCAGCCAGACAACCTCCCTCCCTCTGGTCGGGCACTGCAAGCCACACAGCCACTTGTGTCCCCTGTGTCCCTGGAGGCCGCAGCGCGTTTTGGGTTTTGGCGCGGACGGGCCCCTCTCGGCTTCCATTGTCCATTTGCCCCGGAGCCTGCCAGACCCCTTGCCCCATGGGCGGGCCCTGCTGAGTCCCCGAGCGCCTCCTGAGTTCCTGCCACCACCCTTGTGCCGGGATGTGGTGCCACCTTGTGCGTAGAAGCCCTGCACACAGGCAAGAAGCCCCTAGGCCCGCGGGCGCGCCCGACCCTGGAGCCCCCTGGCTGGCTGCAGCCACAGGGAACGGGGGTTCTGAGTTGGCAGCCCCCATTCCCGAAGCATCCACGGGCAGTTCCCCGAAGGGCTGACACCGGCTGCGCCTCAGCAGCCAGACAACCTCCCTCCCTCTGGTCGGGCACTGCAAGCCACACAGCCACTTGTGTCCCCTGTGTCCCTGGAGGCCGCAGCGCGTTTTGGGTTTTGGCGCGGACGGGCCCCTCTCGGCTTCCGTAGTCCATTTGCCCCGGAGCCTGCCAGACCCCTTGCCCCAGGGGCGGGCCCTGCTGAGTCCCTGAGTGCCTCCTGAGTTCCTGCCATCACCCTTGGGCCGGGATGTGGTGCCACCTTGTGCGTAGAAGCCCTGCACACAGGCAAGAAGCCCCCCAGGCCCGCGGGCGCGCCCGACCCTGGAGCCCCTGGCTGGCTGCAGCCACAGGGAACGGGGGTTCTGAGTTGGCAGCCCCCATTCCCGAAGCATCCACGGGCAGTTCCCCGAAGGGCTGACACCGGCTGCGCCTCAGCAGCCAGACAACCTCCCTCCCTCTGGTCGGGCACTGCAAGCCACACAGCCACTTGTGTCCCCTGTGTCCCTGGAGGCCGCAGCGCGTTTTGGGTTTTGGCGCGGACGGGCCCCTCTCGGCTTCCGTAGTCCATTTAGCCCGGAGCCTGCCAGACCCCTTGCCCCAGGGGAGGGCCCTGCTGAGTCCCCGAGCGCCTAGTGAGTTCCTGCCACCACACTTGGGCCGGGATGTGGTGCCACCTTGTGCGTAGAAGCCCTGCACACAGGCAAGAAGCCCCTAGGCCCGAGGGCGCGCCCGACCCTGGAGCCCCCTGGCTGGCTGCAGCCACAGGGAACGGGGGTTCTGAGTTGGCAGCCCCCATTCCCGAAGCATCCACGGGCAGTTCCCCGAAGGGCTGACACCGGCTGCGCCTCAGCAGCCAGACAACCTCCCTCCCTCTGGTCGGGCACTGCAAGCCACACAGCCACTTGTGTCCCCTGTGTCCCTGGAGGCCGCAGCGCGTTTTGGGTTTTGGCGCGGACGGGCCCCTCTAGGCTTCCGTAGTCCATTTGCCCTGGAGCCTGCCAGACCCCTGGCCCCTGAGGCGGGCCCTGCTGAGTCCCCGAGCGCCTCCTGAGTTCCTGCCACCACCCTTGGGCCGGGATGAGGTGCCACCTTGTGCGTAGAAGCCCTGCATACAGGCAAGAAGCCCCCCAGGCCCGCGGCGCACCCGACCCTGGAGCCCCCTGGCTGGCTGCAGCCACAGGGAACGGGGGTTCTGAGTTGGCAGCCCCCATTCCCGAAGCATCCACGGGCAGTTCCCCGAAGGGCTGACACCGGCTGCGCCTCAGCAGCCAGACAACCTCCCTCCCTCTGGTCGGGCACTGCAAGCCACACAGCCACTTGTGTCCCCTGTGTCCCTGGAGGCCGCAGCGCGTTTTGGGTTTTGGCGCGGACGGGCCCCTCTCGGCTTCCGTAGTCCATTTGCCCCGGAGCCTGCCAGACCCCTTGCCCCAGGGGCGGGCCCTGCTGAGTCCCCGAGCGCCTCCTGAGTTCCTGCCACCACCCTTGGGCCGGGATGTGGTGCCACCTTGTGCGTAGAAGCCCTGCACACAGGCAAGAAGCCCCTAGGCCCGAGGGCGCGCCCGACCCTGGAGCCCCCTGGCTGGCTGCAGCCACAGGGAACGGGGGTTCTGAGTTGGCAGCCCCCATTCCCGAAGCATCCACGGGCAGTTCCCCGAAGGGCTGACACCGGCTGCGCCTCAGCAGCCAGACAACCTCCCTCCCTCTGGTCGGGCACTGCAAGCCACACAGCCACTTGTGTCCCCTGTGTCCCTGGAGGCCGCAGCGCGTTTTGGGTTTTGGCGCGGACGGGCCCCTCTCGGCTTCCGTAGTCCATTTGCCCCGGAGCCTGCCAGACCCCTTGCCCCAGGGGCGGGCCCTGCTGAGTCCCCGAGCGCCTCCTGAGTTCCTGCCACCACCCTTGGGCCGGGATGAGGTGCCACCTTGTGCGTAGAAGCCCTGCACACAGGCAAGAAGCCCCCCAGGCCCGCGGGCGCGCCCGACCCTGGAGCCCCCTGGCTGGCTGCAGCCACAGGGAACGGGGGTACTGAGTTGGCAGCCCCCATTCCCGAAGCATCCACGGGCAGTTCCCCGAAGGGCTGACACCGGCTGCGCCTCAGCAGCCAGACAACCTCCCTCCCTCTGGTCGGGCACTGCAAGCCACACAGCCACTTGTGTCCCCTGTGTCCCTGGAGGCCGCAGCGCGTTTTGGGTTTTGGCGCGGACGGGCCCCTCTCGGCTTCCGTAGTCCATTTGCCCCCGGAGCCTGCCAGACCGCTGGCCCCAGGGGCAGGCCCTGCTGAGTCCCTGAGCGCCTCCTGGGTTCCTGCCACCACACTTGGGCCGGGATGAGGTGCCACCTTGTGCGTAGAAGCCCTGCACACAGGCAAGAAGCCCCCCAGGCCCGCGGCGCACCCGACCCTGGAGCCCCCTGGCTGGCTGCAGCCACAGGGAACGGGGGTTCTGAGTTGGCAGCCCCCATTCCCGAAGCATCCACGGGCAGTTCCCCGAAGGGCTGACACCGGCTGCGCCTCAGCAGCCAGACAACCTCCCTCCCTCTGGTCGGGCACTGCAAGCCACACAGCCACTTGTGTCCCCTGTGTCCCTGGAGGCCGCAGCGCGTTTTGGGTTTTGGCGCGGACGGGCCCCTCTCGGCTTCCGTAGTCCATTTGCCCCCGGAGCTTTGCCAGACCCCTGGCCCCAGGGGCGGGCCCTGCTGAGTCCCCGAGCGCCTCCTGGGTTCCTGCCACCACCCTTGGGCCGGGATGAGGTGCCACCTTGTGCGTAGAAGCCCTGCACACAGGCAAGAAGCCCCCCAGGCCCGCGGGCGCGCCCGACCCTGGAGCCCCCTGGCTGGCTGCAGCCACAGGGAACGGGGGTACTGAGTTGGCAGCCCCCATTCCCGAAGCATCCACGGGCAGTTCCCCGAAGGGCTGACACCGGCTGCGCCTCAGCAGCCAGACAACCTCCCTCCCTCTGGTCGGGCACTGCAAGCCACACAGCCACTTGTGTCCCCTGTGTCCCTGGAGGCCGCAGCGCGTTTTGGGTTTTGGCGCGGACGGGCCCCTCTCGGCTTCCGTAGTCCATTTGCCCCGGAGCCTGCCAGACCCCTTGCCCCAGGGGCGGGCCCTGCTGAGTCCCTGAGTGCCTCCTGAGTTCCTGCCACCACCCTTGGGCCGGGATGTGGTGCCACCTTGTGCGTAGAAGCCCTGCACACAGGCAAGAAGCCCCCCAGGCCCGCGGGCGCGCCCGACCCTGGAGCCCCCTGGCTGGCTGCAGCCGCAGGGAACGGGGGTTCTGAGTTGGCAGCCCCCATTCCCGAAGCATCCACGGGCAGTTCCCCGAAGGGCTGACACCGGCTGCGCCTCAGCAGCCAGACAACCTCCCTCCCTCTGGTCGGGCACTGCAAGCCACACAGCCACTTGTGTCCCCTGTGTCCCTGGCGGCCGCAGCGCGTTTTGGGTTTTGGCGCGGACGGGCCCCTCTCGGCTTCCGTAGTCCATTTGCCCCGGAGCCTGCCAGACCCCTTGCCCCAGGTGCTGGCCCTGCTGAGTCCCTGAGTGCCTCCTGAGTTCCTACCACCACCCTTGGGCCGGGATGTGGTGCCACCTTGTGCGTAGAAGCCCTGCACACAGGCAAGAAGCCCCCCAGGCCCGCGGGCGCGCCCGACCCTGGAGCCCCCTGGCTGGCTGCAGCCACAGGGAACGGGGGTTCTGAGTTGGCAGCCCCCATTCCCAAAGCATCCACGGGCAGTTCCCCGAAGGGCTGACACCGGCTGCGCCTCAGCAGCCAGACAACCTCCCTCCCTCTGGTCGGGCACTGCAAGCCACACAGCCACTTGTGTCCCCTGTGTCCCTGGAGGCCGCAGCGCGTTTTGGGTTTTGGCGCGGACGGGCCCCTCTCGGCTTCCGTAGTCCATTTGCCCCGGAGCCTGCCAGACCCCTTGCCCCAGGGGCGGGCCCTGCTGAGTCCCCGAGCGCCTCCTGAGTTCCTGCCACCACCCTTGGGCCGGGATGTGGTGCCACCTTGTGCGTAGAAGCCCTGCACACAGGCAAGAAGCCCCTAGGCCCGAGGGCGCGCCCGACCCTGGAGCCCCCTGGCTGGCTGCAGCCACAGGGAACGGGGGTTCTGAGTTGGCAGCCCCCATTCCCGAAGCATCCACGGGCAGTTCCCCGAAGGGCTGACACCGGCTGCGCCTCAGCAGCCAGACAACCTCCCTCCCTCTGGTCGGGCACTGCAAGCCACACAGCCACTTGTGTCCCCTGTGTCCCTGGAGGCCGCAGCGCGTTTTGGGTTTTGGCGCGGACGGGCCCCTCTCGGCTTCCGTAGTCCATTTGCCCCGGAGCCTGCCAGACCCCTTGCCCCAGGGGCGGGCCCTGCTGAGTCCCTGAGTGCCTCCTGAGTTCCTGTCACCACCCTTGGGCCGGGATGTGGTGCCACCTTGTGCGTAGAAGCCCTGCACACAGGCAAGAAGCCCCCCAGGCCCGCGGGCGCGCCCGACCCTGGAGCCCCCTGGCTGGCTGCAGCCACAGGGAACGGGGGTTCTGAGTTGGCAGCCCCCATTCCCAAAGCATCCACGGGCAGTTCCCCGAAGGGCTGACACCGGCTGCGCCTCAGCAGCCAGACAACCTCCCTCCCTCTGGTCGGGCACTGCAAGCCACACAGCCACTTGTGTCCCCTGTGTCCCTGGAGGCCGCAGCGCGTTTTGGGTTTTGGCGCGGACGGGCCCCTCTCGGCTTCCGTAGTCCATTTGCCCCGGAGCCTGCCAGACCCCTTGCCCCAGGGGCGGGCCCTGCTGAGTCCCCGAGCGCCTCCTGAGTTCCTGCCACCACCCTTGGGCCGGGATGAGGTGCCACCTTGTGCGTAGAAGCCCTGCACACAGGCAAGAAGCCCCCCAGGCCCGCGGGCGCGCCCGACCCTGGAGCCCCCTGGCTGGCTGCAGCCACAGGGAACGGGGGTACTGAGTTGGCAGCCCCCATTCCCGAAGCATCCACGGGCAGTTCCCCGAAGGGCTGACACCGGCTGCGCCTCAGCAGCCAGACAACCTCCCTCCCTCTGGTCGGGCACTGCAAGCCACACAGCCACTTGTGTCCCCTGTGTCCCTGGAGGCCGCAGCGCGTTTTGGGTTTTGGCGCGGACGGGCCCCTCTCGGCTTCCGTAGTCCATTTGCCCCCGGAGCCTGCCAGACCGCTGGCCCCAGGGGCAGGCCCTGCTGAGTCCCTGAGCGCCTCCTGGGTTCCTGCCACCACACTTGGGCCGGGATGAGGTGCCACCTTGTGCGTAGAAGCCCTGCACACAGGCAAGAAGCCCCCCCAGGCCCGCGGCGCACCCGACCCTGGAGCCCCCTGGCTGGCTGCAGCCACAGGGAACGGGGGTTCTGAGTTGGCAGCCCCCATTCCCGAAGCATCCACAGGGCAGTTCCCCGAAGGGCTGACACCGGCTGCGCCTCAGCAGCCAGACAACCTCCCTCCCTCTGGTCGGGCACTGCAAGCCACACAGCCACTTGTGTCCCCTGTGTCCCTGGAGGCCGCAGCGCGTTTTGGGTTTTGGCGCGGACGGGCCCCTCTCGGCTTCCGTAGTCCATTTGCCCCGGAGCTTTGCCAGACCCCTGGCCCCAGGGGCGGGCCCTGCTGAGTCCCCGAGCGCCTCCTGGGTTCCTGCCACCACCCTTGGGCCGGGATGAGGTGCCACCTTGTGCGTAGAAGCCCTGCACACAGGCAAGAAGCCCCCCAGGCCCGCGGGCGCGCCCGACCCTGGAGCCCCCTGGCTGGCTGCAGCCACAGGGAACGGGGGTACTGAGTTGGCAGCCCCCATTCCCGAAGCATCCACGGGCAGTTCCCCGAAGGGCTGACACCGGCTGCGCCTCAGCAGCCAGACAACCTCCCTCCCTCTGGTCGGGCACTGCAAGCCACACAGCCACTTGTGTCCCCTGTGTCCCTGGAGGCCGCAGCGCGTTTTGGGTTTTGCGCGGACGGCCCCTCTCGGCTTCCGTAGTCCATTTGCCCCGGAGCCTGCCAGACCCCTTGCCCAGGGGCGGCCCTGCTGAGTCCCTGAGTGCCTCCTGAGTTCCTGCCACCACCCTTGGGCCGGGATGTGGTGCCACCTTGTGCGTAGAAGCCCTGCACACAGGCAAGAAGCCCCAGGCCCGCGGGCGCGCCCGACCCTGGAGCCCCCTGGCTGGCTGCAGCCACAGGGAACGGGGGTTCTGAGTTGGCAGCCCCCATTCCCAAAGCATCCACGGGCAGTTCCCCGAAGGGCTGACACCGGCTGCGCCTCAGCAGCCAGACAACCTCCCTCCCTCTGGTCGGCACTGCAAGCCACACAGCCACTTGTGTCCCCTGTGTCCCTGGAGGCCGCAGCGCGTTTTGGGTTTTGGCGCGGACGGGCCCCTCTCGGCTTCCGTAGTCCATTTGCCCCGGAGCCTGCCAGACCCCTTGCCCCAGGGGCGGGCCCTGCTGAGTCCCCGAGCGCCTCCTGAGTTCCTGCCACCACCCTTGGGCCGGGATGAGGTGCCACCTTGTGCGTAGAAGCCCTGCACACAGGCAAGAAGCCCCCCAGGCCCGCGGGCGCGCCCGACCCTGGAGGCCCCCTGGCTGGCTGCAGGCACAGGGAACGGGGGTTCTGAGTTGGCAGCCCCCATTCCCGAAGCATCCACGGGCAGTTCCCCGAAGGGGCTGACACCGGCTGCGCCTCAGCAGCCAGACAACCTCCCTCCCTCTGGTCGGGCACTGCAAGCCACACAGCCACTTGTGTCCCCTTTGTCCCTGGAGGCCGCAGCGCGTTTTGGGTTTTGGCGCGGACGGGCCCCTCTCGGCTTCCGTAGTCCATTTGCCCCGGAGCCTGCCAGACCCCTGGCCCCAGAGGCGGGCCCTGCTGAGTACCAGAGCGCCTCCTCAGTTCCTGCCACCACCCTTGGGCCGGGATGAGGTGCCACCTTGTGCGTAGAAGCCCTGTACACAGGCAAGAAGCCCCCCAGGCCCGCGGGCGCGCCCAACCCTGGAGCCCCCTGGCTGGATGCAGCCACAGGGAACGGGGGTACTGAGTTGGCAGCCCCCATTCCCGAAGCATCCACGGGCAGTTCCCCGAAGGGCTGACACCGGCTGCGCCTCAGCAGCCAGACAACCTCCCTCCCTCTGGTCGGGCACTGCAAGCCACACAGCCACTTGTGTCCCCTGTGTCCCTGGAGGCCGCAGCGCGTTTTGGGTTTTGGCGCGGACGGGCCCCTCTCGGCTTCCGTAGTCCATTTGCCCCGGAGCCTGCCAGACCCCTTGCCCCAGGGGCGGGCCCTGCTGAGTCCCTGAGTGCCTCCTGAGTTCCTGCCACCACCCTTGGGCCGGGATGTGGTGCCACCTTGTTGCGTAGAAGCCCTGCACACAGGCAAGAAGCCCCTAGGCCCGCGGGTGCGCCCGACCCTGGAGCCCCCTGGCTGGCTGCAGCCACAGGGAACGGGGGTTCTGAGTTGGCAGCCCCCATTCCCGAAGCATCCACGGGCAGTTCCCTGAAGGGCTGACACCGGCTGCGCCTCAGCAGCCAGACAACTTCCCTCCCTCTGGTCGGGCACTGCAAGCCACACAGCCACTTGTGTCCCCTGAGTCCCTGGAGGCCGCAGCGCGTTTTGGGTTTTGGCGAGGACGGGCCCCTCTCGGCTTCCGTAGTCCATTTGCCCTGGAGCCTGCCAGACCCCTGGCCCCAGAGGCGGGCCCTTCTGAGTCCCCGAGCGCCTCCTGAGTTCCTGCCACCACCCTTGGGCCGGGATGAGGTGCCACCTTGTGCGTAGAAGCCCTGCACACAGGCAAGAAGCCCCCCAGGCCCGCGGGCGTGCCCGACCCTGGAGCCCCCTGGCTGGCTGCAGCCACAGGGAACGGGGGTTTCTGAGTTGGCAGCCCCCAATCCCGAAGCATCCACGGGCAGTTCCCCGAAGGGCTGACACCGGCTGCGCCTCAGCAGCCAGACAACCTCCCTCCCTCTGGTCGATCACTGCAAGCCACACAGCCACTTGTGTCCCCTTTGTCCCTGGAGGCCGCAGCGCGTTTTGGGTTTTGGCGCGGACGGGCCCCTCTCGGCTTCCGTAGTCCATTTGCCCCGGAGCCTGCCAGACCCCTGGCCCCAGAGGCGGGCCCTGCTGAGTCCCCGAGCGCCTCCTGAGTTCCTGCCACCACCCTTGGGCCGGGATGAGGTGCCACCTTGTGCCTAGAAGCCCTGTACACAGGCAAGAAGCCCCCCAGGCCCGCGGGCGCGCCCGACCCTGGAGCCCCCTGGCTGGCTGCAGCCACAGGGAACGGGGGTACTGAGTTGGCAGCCCCCATTCCCGAAGCATCCACGGGCAGTTCCCCGAAGGGCTGACACCGGCTGCGCCTCAGCAGCCAGACAACCTCCCTCCCTCTGGTCGGGCACTGCAAGCCACACAGCCACTTGTGTCCCCTGTGTCCCTGGAGGCCGCAGCGCGTTTTGGGTTTTGGCGCGGACGGGCCCCTCTCGGCTTCCGTAGTCCATTTGCCCCGGAGCCTGCCAGACCCCTGGCCCCAGGGGCGGGCCCTGCTGAGTCCCCGAGCGCCTCCTGAGTTCCTGCCACCACCCTTGGGCCGGGATGTGGTGCCACCTTGTGCGTAGAAGCCCTGCACACAGGCAAGAAGCCCCTAGGCCCGAGGGCGCGCCCGACCCTGGAGCCCCCTGGCTGGCTGCAGCCACAGGGAACGGGGGTTCTGAGTTGGCAGCCCCCATTCCCGAAGCATCCACGGGCAGTTCCCCGAAGGGCTGACACCGGCTGCGCCTCAGCAGCCAGACAACCTCCCTCCCTCTGGTCGGGCACTGCAAGCCACACAGCCACTTGTGTCCCCTGTGTCCCTGGAGGCCGCAGCGCGTTTTGGGTTTTGGCGCGGACGGGCCCCTCTCGGCTTCCGTAGTCCATTTGCCCCGGAGCCTGCCAGACCCCTTGCCCCAGGGGCGGGCCCTGCTGAGTCCCTGAGTGCCTCCTGAGTTCCTGCCACCACCCTTGGGCCGGGATGTGGTGCCACCTTGTGCGTAGAAGCCCTGCACACAGGCAAGAAGCCCCCCAGGCCCGCGGGCGCGCCCGACCCTGGAGCCCCCTGGCTGGCTGCAGCCACAGGGAACGGGGGTTCTGAGTTGGCAGCCCCCAATCCCGAAGCATCCACGGGCAGTTCCCCGAAGGGCTGACACCGGCTGCGCCTCAGCAGCCAGACAACCTCCCTCCCTCTGGTCGGGCACTGCAAGCCACACAGCCACTTGTGTCCCCTTTGTCCCTGGAGGCCGCAGCGCGTTTTGGGTTTTGGCGCGGACGGGCCCCTCTCGGCTTCCGTAGTCCATTTGCCCCGGAGCCTGCCAGACCCCTGGCCCCAGAGGCGGGCCCTGCTGAGTCCCCGAGCGCCTCCTGAGTTCCTGCCACCACCCTTGGGCCGGGATGAGGTGCCACCTTGTGCCTAGAAGCCCTGTACACAGGCAAGAAGCCCCCCAGGCCCGCGGGCGCGCCCGACCCTGGAGCCCCCTGGCTGGCTGCAGCCACAGGGAACGGGGGTACTGAGTTGGCAGCCCCCATTCCCGAAGCATCCACGGGCAGTTCCCCGAAGGGCTGACACCGGCTGCGCCTCAGCAGCCAGACAACCTCCCTCCCTCTGGTCGGGCACTGCAAGCCACACAGCCACTTGTGTCCCCTGTGTCCCTGGAGGCCGCAGCGCGTTTTGGGTTTTGGCGCGGACGGGCCCCTCTCGGCTTCCGTAGTCCATTTGCCCCGGAGCCTGCCAGACCCCTGGCCCCAGGGGCGGGCCCTGCTGAGTCCCCGAGCGCCTCCTTAGTTCCTGCCACCACCCTTGGGCCGGGATGTGGTGCCACCTTGTGCGTAGAAGCCCTGCACACAGGCAAGAAGCCCCTAGGCCCGAGGGCGCGCCCGACCCTGGAGCCCCCTGGCTGGCTGCAGCCACAGGGAACGGGGGTTCTGAGTTGGCAGCCCCCATTCCCGAAGCATCCACGGGCAGTTCCCCGAAGGGCTGACACCGGCTGCGCCTCAGCAGCCAGACAACCTCCCTCCCTCTGGTCGGGCACTGCAAGCCACACAGCCACTTGTGTCCCCTGTGTCCCTGGAGGCCGCAGCGCGTTTTGGGTTTTGGCGCGGACGGGCCCCTCTCGGCTTCCGTAGTCCATTTGCCCCGGAGCCTGCCAGACCCCTTGCCCCAGGGGCGGGCCCTGCTGAGTCCCAGAGCGCCCCCTGGGTTCCTGCCACCACCCTTGGGCCGGGATGAGGTGCCACCTTGTGCGTAGAAGCCCTGCACACAGGCAAGAAGCCCCCCAGGCCCGCGGGCGCGCCCGACCCTGGAGCCCCCTGGCTGGCTGCAGCCACAGGGAACGGGGGTTCTTAGTTGGCAGCCCCCATTCCCGAAGCATCCACGGGCAGTTCCCCGAAGGGCTGACACCGGCTGCGCCTCAGCAGCCAGACAACCTCCCTCCCTCTGGTCGGGCACTGCAAGCCACACAGCCACTTGTGTCCCCTTTGTCCCTTGAGGCCGCAGCGCGTTTTGGGTTTTGGCGCGGACGGGCCCCTCTCGGCTTCCGTAGTCCATTTGCCCCGGAGCCTGCCAGACCCCTGGCCGCAGAGGCGGGCCCTGCTGAGTCCCCGAGCGCCTCCTGAGTTCCTGCCACCACCCTTGGGCCGGGATGAGGTGCCACCTTGTGCGTAGAAGCCCTGCACACAGGCAAGAAGCCCCCCAGGCCCGCGGGCGCGCCCGACCCTGGAGCCCCCTGGCTGGCTGCAGCCACAGGGAACGGGGGTACTGAGTTGGCAGCCCCCATTCCCGAAGCATCCATGGGCAGTTCCCCGAAGGGCTGACACCGGCTGCGCCTCAGCAGCCAGACAACCTCCCTCCCTCTGGTCGGGCACTGCAAGCCACACAGCCACTTGTGTCCCCTTTGTCCCTGGAGGCCGCAGCGCGTTTTGGGTTTTGGCGCAGACGGGCCCCTCTCGGCTTCCGTAGTCCATTTGCCCCGGAGCCTGCCAGACCCCTGGCCCCAGAGGCGGGCCCTGCTGAGTCCCCGAGCGCCTCCTGAGTTCCTGCCACCACCCTTGGGCCGGGATGAGGTGCCACCTTGTGCGTAGAAGCCCTGCACACAGGCAAGAAGCCCCCCAGGCCCGCGGGCGCGCCCGACCCTGGAGCCCCCTGGCTGGCTGCAGCCACAGGGAACGGGGGTACTGAGTTGGCAGCCCCCATTCCCGAAGCATCCACGGGCAGTTCCCCGAAGGGCTGACACCGGCTGCGCCTCAGCAGCCAGACAACCTCCCTCCCTCTGGTCGGGCACTGCAAGCCACACAGCCACTTGTGTCCCCTGTGTCCCTGGAGGCCGCAGCGCGTTTTGGGTTTTGGCGCGGACGGGCCCCTCTCGGCTTCCGTAGTCCATTTGCCCCAGAGCCTGCCAGACCCCTTGCCCCAGGGGCGGGCCCTGCTGAGTCCCTGAGTGCCTCCTGAGTTCCTGCCACCACCCTTGGGCCGGGATGTGGTGCCACCTTGTGCGTAGAAGCCCTGCACACAGGCAAGAAGCCCCCCAGGCCCGCGGGCGCGCCCGACCCTGGAGCCCCCTGGCTGGCTGCAGCCACAGGGAATGGGGGTTCTGAGTTGGCAGCCCACCTTCCCGAAGCATCCACGGGCAGTTCCCCGAAGGGCTGACACCGGCTGCGCCTCAGCAGCCAGACAACCTCCCTCCCTCTGGTCGGGCACTGCAAGCCACACAGCCACTTGTGTCCCCTGTGTCCCTGGAGGCCGCAGCGCGTTTTGGGTTTTGGCGCGGACGGGCCCCTCTCGGCTTCCGTAGTCCATTTGCCCCGGAGCCTGCCAGACCCCTTGCCCCAGGGGCGGGCCCTGCTGAGTCCCTGAGTGCCTCCTGAGTTCCTGCCACCACCCTTGGGCCGGGATGTGGTGCCACCTTGTGCGTAGAAGCCCTGCACACAGGCAAGAAGCCCCCCAGGCCCGCGGGCGCGCCCGACCCTGGAGCCCCCTGGCTGGCTGCAGCCACAGGGAACGGGGGTTCTGAGTTGGCAGCCCCCATTCCCGAAGCATCCACGGGCAGTTCCCCGAAGGGCTGACACCGGCTGCGCCTCAGCAGCCAGGCAAACTCCCTCCCTCTGGTCGGGCACTGCAAGCCACACAGCCACTTGTGTCCCCTGAGTCCCTGGAGGCCGCAGCGCGTTTTGGGTTTTGGCGAGGACGGGCCCCTCTCGGCTTCCGTAGTCCATTTGCCCTGGAGCCTGCCAGACCCCTGGCCCCAGAGGCGGGCCCTGCTGAGTCCCCGAGCGCCTCCTGAGTTCCTGCCACCACCCTTGGGCCGGGATGAGGTGCCACCTTGTGCGTAGAAGCCCTGCACACAGGCAAGAAGCCCCCCAGGCCCGCGGGCGTGCCCGACCCTGGAGCCCCCTGGCTGGCTGCAGCCACAGGGAACGGGGGTTCTGAGTTGGCAGCCCCCAATCCCGAAGCATCCACGGGCAGTTCCCCGAAGGGCTGACACCGGCTGCGCCTCAGCAGCCAGACAACCTCCCTCCCTCTGGTCGGGCACTGCAAGCCACACAGCCACTTGTGTCCCCTGTGTCCCTGGAGGCCGCAGCGCGTTTTGGGTTTTGGCGCGGACGGGCCCCTCTCGGCTTCCGTAGTCCATTTGCCCCGGAGCCTGCCAGACCCCTTGCCCCAGGGGCGGGCCCTGCTGAGTCCCTGAGTGCCTCCTGAGTTCCTGCCACCACCCTTGGGCCGGGATGTGGTGCCACCTTGTGCGTAGAAGCCCTGCACACAGGCAAGAAGCCCCCCAGGCCCGCGGGCGCGCCTGACCCTGGAGCCCCCTGGCTGGCTGCAGCCACAGGGAACGGGGGTTCTGAGTTGGCAGCCCCCATTCCCGAAG
This sequence comes from Lepus europaeus, assembly GCF_033115175.1. Classification (NCBI taxonomy): domain Eukaryota; kingdom Metazoa; phylum Chordata; class Mammalia; order Lagomorpha; family Leporidae; genus Lepus; species Lepus europaeus. The sequence goes on from NW_026909113.1 coordinate 205,200, forward strand.
CATCCACGGGCAGTTCCCCGAAGGGCTGACACCGGCTGCGCCTCAGCAGCCAGACAACCTCCCTCCCTCTGGTCGGGCACTGCAAGCCACACAGCCACTTGTGTCCCCTGTGTCCCTGGAGGCCGCAGCGCGTTTTGGGTTTTGGCGCGGACGGGCCCCTCTCGGTTTCCGTAGTCCATTTGCCCCGGAGCCTGCCAGACCCCTTGCCCCAGGGGCGGGCCCTGCTGAGTCCCTGAGTGCCTCCTGAGTTCCTGCCACCACCCTTGGGCCGGGATGTGGTGCCACCTTGTGCGTAGAAGCCCTGCACACAGGCAAGAAGCCCCCCAGGCCCGCGGGCGCGCCCGACCCTGGAGCCCCCTGGCTGGCTGCAGCCACAGGGAACGGGGGTTCTGAGTTGGCAGCCCCCATTCCCGAAGCATCCACGGGCAGTTCCCCGAAGGGCTGACACCGGCTGCGCCTCAGCAGCCAGGCAAACTCCCTCCCTCTGGTCGGGCACTGCAAGCCACACAGCCACTTGTGTCCCCTGAGTCCCTGGAGGCCGCAGCGCGTTTTGGGTTTTGGCGAGGACGGGCCCCTCTCGGCTTCCGTAGTCCATTTGCCCTGGAGCCTGCCAGACCCCTGGCCCCAGAGGCGGGCCCTGCTGAGTCCCCGAGCGCCTCCTGAGTTCCTGCCACCACCCTTGGGCCGGGATGAGGTGCCACCTTGTGCGTAGAAGCCCTGCACACAGGCAAGAAGCCCCCCAGGCCCGCGGGCGTGCCCGACCCTGGAGCCCCCTGGCTGGCTGCAGCCACAGGGAAAGGGGGTTCTGAGTTGGCAGCCCCCAATCCCGAAGCATCCACGGGCAGTTCCCCGAAGGGCTGACACCGGCTGCGCCTCAGCAGCCAGACAACCTCCCTCCCTCTGGTCGGGCACTGCAAGCCACACAGCCACTTGTGTCCCCTTTGTCCCTGGAGGCCGCAGCGCGTTTTGGGTTTTGGCGCGGACGGGCCCCTCTCGGCTTCCGTAGTCCATTTGCCCCGGAGCCTGCCAGACCCCTGGCCCCAGAGGCGGGCCCTGCTGAGTCCCCGAGCGCCTCCTGAGTTCCTGCCACCACCCTTCGGCCGGGATGAGGTGCCACCTTGTGCCTAGAAGCCCTGTACACAGGCAAGAAGCCCCCCAGGCCCGCGGGCGCGCCCGACCCTGGAGCCCCCTGGCTGGCTGCAGCCACAGGGAACGGGGGTACTGAGTTGGCAGCCCCCATTCCCGAAGCATCCACGGGCAGTTCCCCGAAGGGCTGACACCGGCTGCGCCTCAGCAGCCAGACAACCTCCCTCCCTCTGGTCGGGCACTGCAAGCCACACAGCCACTTGTGTCCCCTGTGTCCCTGGAGGCCGCAGCGCGTTTTGGGTTTTGGCGCGGACGGGCCCCTCTCGGCTTCCGTAGTCCATTTGCCCCGGAGCCTGCCAGACCCCTGGCCCCAGGGGCGGGCCCTGCTGAGTCCCCGAGCGCCTCCTTAGTTCCTGCCACCACCCTTGGGCCGGGATGTGGTGCCACCTTGTGCGTAGAAGCCCTGCACACAGGCAAGAAGCCCCTAGGCCCGAGGGCGCGCCCGACCCTGGAGCCCCCTGGCTGGCTGCAGCCACAGGGAACGGGGGTTCTGAGTTGGCAGCCCCCATTCCCGAAGCATCCACGGGCAGTTCCCCGAAGGGCTGACACCGGCTGCGCCTCAGCAGCCAGACAACCTCCCTCCCTCTGGTCGGGCACTGCAAGCCACACAGCCACTTGTGTCCCCTGTGTCCCTGGAGGCCGCAGCGCGTTTTGGGTTTTGGCGCGGACGGGCCCCTCTCGGCTTCCGTAGTCCATTTGCCCCGGAGCCTGCCAGACCCCTTGCCCCAGGGGCGGGCCCTGCTGAGTCCCTGAGTGCCTCCTGAGTTCCTGCCACCACCCTTGGGCCGGGATGTGGTGCCACCTTGTGCGTAGAAGCCCTGCACACAGGCAAGAAGCCCCCCAGGCCCGCGGGCGCGCCCGACCCTGGAGCCCCCTGGCTGGCTGCAGCCACAGGGAACGGGGGTTCTGAGTTGGCAGCCCCCATTCCCGAAGCATCCACGGGCAGTTCCCCGAAGGGCTGACACCGGCTGCGCCTCAGCAGCCAGACAAACTCCCTCCCTCTGGTCGGGCACTGCAAGCCACACAGCCACTTGTGTCCCCTGTGTCCCTGGAGGCCGCAGCGCGTTTTGGGTTTTGGCGAGGACGGGCCCCTCTCGGCTTCCGTAGTCCATTTGCCCTGGAGCCTGCCAGACCCCTGGCCCCAGAGGCGGGCCCTGCTGAGTCCCCGAGCGCCTCCTGAGTTCCTGCCACCACCCTTGGGCCGGGATGAGGTGCCACCTTGTGCGTAGAAGCCCTGCACACAGGCAAGAAGCCCCCCAGGCCCGTGGGCGTGCCCGACCCTGGAGCCCCCTGGCTGGCTGCAGCCACAGGGAACGGGGGTTCTGAGTTGGCAGCCCCCAATCCCGAAGCATCCACGGGCAGTTCCCCGAAGGGCTGACACCGGCTGCGCCTCAGCAGCCAGACAACCTCCCTCCCTCTGGTCGGGCACTGCAAGCCACACAGCCACTTGTGTCCCCTGTGTCCCTGGAGGCCGCAGCGCGTTTTGGGTTTTGGCACGGACGGGCCCCTCTCGGCTTCCGTAGTCCATTTGCCCCGGAGCCTGCCAGACCGCTGGCCCCAGGGGCAGGCCCTGCTGAGTCCCTGAGCGCCACCTGGGTTCCTGCCACCACCCTTGGGCCGGGATGAGGTGCCACCTTGTGCGTAGAAGCCCTGCACACAGGCAAGAAGCCCCCCAGGCCCGCGGCGCACCCGACCCTGGAGCCCCCTGGCTGGCTGCAGCCACAGGGAACGGGGGTTCTGAGTTGGCAGCCCCCATTCCCGAAGCATCCACGGGCAGTTCCCCGAAGGGCTGACACCGGCTGCGCCTCAGCAGCCAGACAACCTCCCTCCCTCTGGTCGGGCACTGCAAGCCACACAGCCACTTGTGTCCCCTGTGTCCCTGGAGGCCGCAGCGCGTTTTGGGTTTTGGCGCGGACGGGCCCCTCTCGGCTTCCGTAGTCCATTTGCCGCCGGAGCCTACCAGACCCCTGGCCCCAGGGGCGGGCCCTGCTGAGTCCCAGAGCGCCCCCTGGGTTCCTGCCACCACCCTTGGGCCGGGATGAGGTGCCACCTTGTGCGTAGAAGCCCTGCACACAGGCAAGAAGCCCCCCAGGCCCGCGGGCGCGCCCGACCCTGGAGCCCCCTGGCTGGCTGCAGCCACAGGGAACGGGGGTTCTTAGTTGGCAGCCCCCATTCCCGAAGCATCCACGGGCAGTTCCCCGAAGGGCTGACACCGGCTGCGCCTCAGCAGCCAGACAACCTCCCTCCCTCTGGTCGGGCACTGCAAGCCACACAGCCACTTGTGTCCCCTTTGTCCCTTGAGGCCGCAGCGCGTTTTGGGTTTTGGCGCGGACGGGCCCCTCTCGGCTTCCGTAGTCCATTTGCCCCGGAGCCTGCCAGACCCCTGGCCGCAGAGGCGGGCCCTGCTGAGTCCCCGAGCGCCTCCTGAGTTCCTGCCACCACCCTTGGGCCGGGATGAGGTGCCACCTTGTGCGTAGAAGCCCTGCACACAGGCAAGAAGCCCCCCAGGCCCGCGGGCGCGCCCGACCCTGGAGCCCCCTGGCTGGCTGCAGCCACAGGGAACGGGGGTACTGAGTTGGCAGCCCCCATTCCCGAAGCATCCATGGGCAGTTCCCCGAAGGGCTGACACCGGCTGCGCCTCAGCAGCCAGACAACCTCCCTCCCTCTGGTCGGGCACTGCAAGCCACACAGCCACTTGTGTCCCCTTTGTCCCTGGAGGCCGCAGCGCGTTTTGGGTTTTGGCGCAGACGGGCCCCTCTCGGCTTCCGTAGTCCATTTGCCCCGGAGCCTGCCAGACCCCTGGCCCCAGAGGCGGGCCCTGCTGAGTCCCCGAGCGCCTCCTGAGTTCCTGCCACCACCCTTGGGCCGGGATGAGGTGCCACCTTGTGCGTAGAAGCCCTGCACACAGGCAAGAAGCCCCCCAGGCCCGCGGGCGCGCCCGACCCTGGAGCCCCCTGGCTGGCTGCAGCCACAGGGAACGGGGGTACTGAGTTGGCAGCCCCCATTCCCGAAGCATCCACGGGCAGTTCCCCGAAGGGCTGACACCGGCTGCGCCTCAGCAGCCAGACAACCTCCCTCCCTCTGGTCGGGCACTGCAAGCCACACAGCCACTTGTGTCCCCTGTGTCCCTGGAGGCCGCAGCGCGTTTTGGGTTTTGGCGCGGACGGGCCCCTCTCGGCTTCCGTAGTCCATTTGCCCCGGAGCCTGCCAGACCCCTTGCCCCAGGGGCGGGCCCTGCTGAGTCCCTGAGTGCCTCCTGAGTTCCTGCCACCACCCTTGGGCCGGGATGTGGTGCCACCTTGTGCGTAGAAGCCCTGCACACAGGCAAGAAGCCCCCCAGGCCCGCGGGCGCGCCCGACCCTGGAGCCCCCTGGCTGGCTGCAGCCACAGGGAATGGGGGTTCTGAGTTGGCAGCCCCCATTCCCGAAGCATCCACGGGCAGTTCCCCGAAGGGCTGACACCGGCTGCGCCTCAGCAGCCAGACAACCTCCCTCCCTCTGGTCGGGCACTGCAAGCCACACAGCCACTTGTGTCCCCTGTGTCCCTGGAGGCCGCAGCGCGTTTTGGGTTTTGGCGCGGACGGGCCCCTCTCGGCTTCCGTAGTCCATTTGCCCCGGAGCCTGCCAGACCCCTTGCCACAGGGGCGGGCCCTGCTGAGTCCCTGAGTGCCTCCTGATTTCCTGCCACCACCCTTGGGCCGGGATGTGGTGCCACCTTGTGCGTAGAAGCCCTGCACACAGGCAAGAAGCCCCCCAGGCCCGCGGGCGCGCCCGACCCTGGAGCGCCCTGGCTGGCTGCAGCCACAGGGAACGGGGGTTCTGAGTTGGCAGCCCCCATTCCCGAAGCATCCACGGGCAGTTCCCCGAAGGGCTGACACCGGCTGCGCCTCAGCAGCCAGGCAAACTCCCTCCCTCTGGTCGGGCACTGCAAGCCACACAGCCACTTGTGTCCCCTGAGTCCCTGGAGGCCGCAGCGCGTTTTGGGTTTTGGCGAGGACGGGCCCCTCTCGGCTTCCGTAGTCCATTTGCCCTGGAGCCTGCCAGACCCCTGGCCCCAGAGGCGGGCCCTGCTGAGTCCCCGAGCGCCTCCTGAGTTCCTGCCACCACCCTTGGGCCGGGATGAGGTGCCACCTTGTGCGTAGAAGCCCTGCACACAGGCAAGAAGCCCCCCAGGCCCGCGGGCGTGCCCGACCCTGGAGCCCCCTGGCTGGCTGCAGCCACAGGGAACGGGGGTTCTGAGTTGGCAGCCCCCAATCCCGAAGCATCCACGGGCAGTTCCCCGAAGGGCTGACACCGGCTGCGCCTCAGCAGCCAGACAACCTCCCTCCCTCTGGTCGGGCACTGCAAGCCACACAGCCACTTGTGTCCCCTGTGTCCCTGGAGGCCGCAGCGCGTTTTGGGTTTTGGCGCGGACGGGCCCCTCTCGGCTTCCGTAGTCCATTTGCCCCGGAGCCTGCCAGACCCCTTGCCCCAGGGGCGGGCCCTGCTGAGTCCCTGAGTGCCTCCTGAGTTCCTGCCACCACCCTTGGGCCGGGATGTGGTGCCACCTTGTGCGTAGAAGCCCTGCACACAGGCAAGAAGCCCCCCAGGCCCGCGGGCGCGCCCGACCCTGGAGCCCCCTGGCTGGCTGCAGCCACAGGGAACGGGGGTTCTGAGTTGGCAGCCCCCATTCCCGAAGCATCCACGGGCAGTTCCCCGAAGGGCTGACACCGGCTGCGCCTCAGCAGCCAGACAACCTCCCTCCCTCTGGTCGGGCACTGCAAGCCACACAGCCACTTGTGTCCCCTGTGTCCCTGGAGGCCGCAGCGCGTTTTGGGTTTTGGCGCGGACGGGCCCCTCTCGGTTTCCGTAGTCCATTTGCCCCGGAGCCTGCCAGACCCCTTGCCCCAGGGGCGGGCCCTGCTGAGTCCCTGAGTGCCTCCTGAGTTCCTGCCACCACCCTTGGGCCGGGATGTGGTGCCACCTTGTGCGTAGAAGCCCTGCACACAGGCAAGAAGCCCCCCAGGCCCGCGGGCGCGCCCGACCCTGGAGCCCCCTGGCTGGCTGCAGCCACAGGGAACGGGGGTTCTGAGTTGGCAGCCCCCATTCCCGAAGCATCCACGGGCAGTTCCCCGAAGGGCTGACACCGGCTGCGCCTCAGCAGCCAGGCAAACTCCCTCCCTCTGGTCGGGCACTGCAAGCCACACAGCCACTTGTGTCCCCTGAGTCCCTGGAGGCCGCAGCGCGTTTTGGGTTTTGGCGAGGACGGGCCCCTCTCGGCTTCCGTAGTCCATTTGCCCTGGAGCCTGCCAGACCCCTGGCCCCAGAGGCGGGCCCTGCTGAGTCCCCGAGCGCCTCCTGAGTTCCTGCCACCACCCTTGGGCCGGGATGAGGTGCCACCTTGTGCGTAGAAGCCCTGCACACAGGCAAGAAGCCCCCCAGGCCCGTGGGCGTGCCCGACCCTGGAGCCCCCTGGCTGGCTGCAGCCACAGGGAAAGGGGGTTCTGAGTTGGCAGCCCCCAATCCCGAAGCATCCACGGGCAGTTCCCCGAAGGGCTGACACCGGCTGCGCCTCAGCAGCCAGACAACCTCCCTCCCTCTGGTCGGGCACTGCAAGCCACACAGCCACTTGTGTCCCCTTTGTCCCTGGAGGCCGCAGCGCGTTTTGGGTTTTGGCGCGGACGGGCCCCTCTCGGCTTCCGTAGTCCATTTGCCCCGGAGCCTGCCAGACCCCTGGCCCCAGAGGCGGGCCCTGCTGAGTACCCGAGCGCCTCCTCAGTTCCTGCCACCACCCTTGGGCCGGGATGAGGTGCCACCTTGTGCGTAGAAGCCCTGTACACAGGCAAGAAGCCCCCCAGGCCCGCGGGCGCGCCCGACCCTGGAGCCCCCTGGCTGGATGCAGCCACAGGGAACGGGGGTACTGAGTTGGCAGCCCCCATTCCCGAAGCATCCACGGGCAGTTCCCCGAAGGGCTGACACCGGCTGCGCCTCAGCAGCCAGACAACCTCCCTCCCTCTGGTCGGGCACTGCAAGCCACACAGCCACTTGTGTCCCCTGTGTCCCTGGAGGCCGCAGCGCGTTTTGGGTTTTGGCGCGGACGGGCCCCTCTCGGCTTCCGTAGTCCATTTGCCCCGGAGCCTGCCAGACCCCTTGCCCCAGGGGCGGGCCCTGCTGAGTCCCTGAGTGCCTCCTGAGTTCCTGCCACCACCCTTGGGCCGGGATGTGGTGCCACCTTGTGCGTAGAAGCCCTGCACACAGGCAAGAAGCCCCTAGGCCCGCGGGCGCGCCCGACCCTGGAGCCCCCTGGCTGGCTGCAGCCACAGGGAACGGGGGTTCTGAGTTGGCAGCCCCCATTCCCGAAGCATCCACGGGCAGTTCCCTGAAGGGCTGACACCGGCTGCGCCTCAGCAGCCAGACAACCTCCCTCCCTCTGGTCGGGCACTGCAAGCCACACAGCCACTTGTGTCCCCTGAGTCCCTGGAGGCCGCAGCGCGTTTTGGGTTTTGGCGAGGACGGGCCCCTCTCGGCTTCCGTAGTCCATTTGCCCTGGAGCCTGCCAGACCCCTGGCCCCAGAGGCGGGCCCTTCTGAGTCCCCGAGCGCCTCCTGAGTTCCTGCCACCACCCTTGGGCCGGGATGAGGTGCCACCTTGTGCGTAGAAGCCCTGCACACAGGCAAGAAGCCCCCCAGGCCCGCGGGCGTGCCCGACCCTGGAGCCCCCTGGCTGGCTGCAGCCACAGGGAACGGGGGTTCTGAGTTGGCAGCCCCCAATCCCGAAGCATCCACGGGCAGTTCCCCGAAGGGCTGACACCGGCTGCGCCTCAGCAGCCAGACAACCTCCCTCCCTCTGGTCGATCACTGCAAGCCACACAGCCACTTGTGTCCCCTTTGTCCCTGGAGGCCGCAGCGCGTTTTGGGTTTTGGCGCGGACGGGCCCCTCTCAGCTTCCGTAGTCCATTTGCCCCGGAGCCTGCCAGACCCCTGGCCCCAGAGGCGGGCCCTGCTGAGTCCCCGAGCGCCTCCTGAGTTCCTGCCACCACCCTTGGGCCGGGATGAGGTGCCACCTTGTGCCTAGAAGCCCTGTACACAGGCAAGAAGCCCCCCAGGCCCACGGGCGCGCCCGACCCTGGAGCCCCCTGGCTGGCTGCAGCCACAGGGAACGGGGGTACTGAGTTGGCAGCCCCCATTCCCAAAGCATCCACGGGCAGTTCCCCGAAGGGCTGACACCGGCTGCGCCTCAGCAGCCAGACAACCTCCCTCCCTCTGGTCGGGCACTGCAAGCCACACAGCCACTTGTGTCCCCTGTGTCCCTGGAGGCCGCAGCGCGTTTTGGGTTTTGGCGCGGACGGGCCCCTCTCGGCTTCCGTAGTCCATTTGCCCCGGAGCCTGCCAGACCCCTGGCCCCAGGGGCGGGCCCTGCTGAGTCCCCGAGCGCGTCCTGAGTTCCTGCCACCACCCTTGGGCCGGGATGTGGTGCCACCTTGTGCGTAGAAGCCCTGCACACAGGCAAGAAGCCCCTAGGCCCGAGGGCGCGCCCGACCCTGGAGCCCCCTGGCTGGCTGCAGCCACAGGGAACGGGGGTTCTGAGTTGGCAGCCCCCATTCCCGAAGCATCCACGGGCAGTTCCCCGAAGGGCTGACACCGGCTGCGCCTCAGCAGCCAGACAACCTCCCTCCCTCTGGTCGGGCACTGCAAGCCACACAGCCACTTGTGTCCCCTGTGTCCCTGGAGGCCGCAGCGCGTTTTGGGTTTTGGCGTGGACGGGCCCCTCTCGGCTTCCGTAGTCCATTTGCCCCGGAGCCTGCCAGACCCCTTGCCCCAGGGGCGGGCCCTGCTGAGTCCCTGAGTGCCTCCTGAGTTCCTGCCACCACCCTTGGGCCGGGATGTGGTGCCACCTTGTGCGTAGAAGCCCTGCACACAGGCAAGAAGCCCCCCAGGCCCGCGGGCGCGCCCGACCCTGGAGCCCCCTGGCTGGCTGCAGCCACAGGGAACGGGGGTTCTGAGTTGGCAGCCCCCATTCCCGAAGCATCCACGGGCAGTTCCCCGAAGGGCTGACACCGGCTGCGCCTCAGCAGCCAGACAAACTCCCTCCCTCTGGTCGGGCACTGCAAGCCACACAGCCACTTGTGTCCCCTGTGTCCCTGGAGGCCGCAGCGCGTTTTGGGTTTTGGCGAGGACGGGCCCCTCTCGGCTTCCGTAGTCCATTTGCCCTGGAGCCTGCCAGACCCCTGGCCCCAGAGGCGGGCCCTGCTGAGTCCCCGAGCACCTCCTGAGTTCCTGCCACCACCCTTGGGCCGGGATGAGGTGCCACCTTGTGCGTAGAAGCCCTGCACACAGGCAAGAAGCCCCCCAGGCCCGTGGGCGTGCCCGACCCTGGAGCCCCCTGGCTGGCTGCAGCCACAGGGAACGGGGGTTCTGAGTTGGCAGCCCCCAATCCCGAAGCATCCACGGGCAGTTCCCCGAAGGGCTGACACCGGCTGCGCCTCAGCAGCCAGACAACCTCCCTCCCTCTGGTCGGGCACTGCAAGCCACACAGCCACTTGTGTCCCCTGTGTCCCTGGAGGCCGCAGCGCGTTTTGGGTTTTGGCGCGGACGGGCCCCTCTCGGCTTCCGTAGTCCATTTGCCCCGGAGCCTGCCAGACCGCTGGCCCCAGGGGCAGGCCCTGCTGAGTCCCTGAGCGCCACCTGGGTTCCTGCCACCACCCTTGGGCCGGGATGAGGTGCCACCTTGTGCGTAGAAGCCCTGCACACAGGCAAGAAGCCCCCCAGGCCCGCGGCGCACCCGACCCTGGAGCCCCCTGGCTGGCTGCAGCCACAGGGAACGGGGGTTCTGAGTTGGCAGCCCCCATTCCCGAAGCATCCACGGGCAGTTCCCCGAAGGGCTGACACCGGCTGCGCCTCAGCAGCCAGACAACCTCCCTCCCTCTGGTCGGGCACTGCAAGCCACACAGCCACTTGTGTCCCCTGTGTCCCTGGAGGCCGCAGCGCGTTTTGGGTTTTGGCGCGGACGGGCCCCTCTCGGCTTCCGTAGTCCATTTGCCGCCGGAGCCTACCAGACCCCTGGCCCCAGGGGCGGGCCCTGCTGAGTCCCAGAGCGCCTCCTGGGTTCCTGCCACCACCCTTGGGCCGGGATGAGGTGCCACCTTGTGCGTAGAAGCCCTGCACACAGGCAAGAAGCCCCCCAGGCCCGCGGGCGCGCCCGACCCTGGAGCCCCCTGGCTGGCTGCAGCCACAGGGAACGGGGGTTCTTAGTTGGCAGCCCCCATTCCCGAAGCATCCACGGGCAGTTCCCCGAAGGGCTGACACCGGCTGCGCCTCAGCAGCCAGACAACCTCCCTCCCTCTGGTCGGGCACTGCAAGCCACACAGCCACTTGTGTCCCCTTTGTCCCTTGAGGCCGCAGCGCGTTTTGGGTTTTGGCGCGGACGGGCCCCTCTCGGCTTCCGTAGTCCATTTGCCCCGGAGCCTGCCAGACCCCTGGCCGCAGAGGCGGGCCCTGCTGAGTCCCCGAGCACCTCCTGAGTTCCTGCCACCACCCTTGGGCCGGGATGAGGTGCCACCTTGTGCGTAGAAGCCCTGCACACAGGCAAGAAGCCCCCCAGGCCCGCGGGCGCGCCCGACCCTGGAGCCCCCTGGCTGGCTGCAGCCACAGGGAACGGGGGTACTGAGTTGGCAGCCCCCATTCCCGAAGCATCCATGGGCAGTTCCCCGAAGGGCTGACACCGGCTGCGCCTCAGCAGCCAGACAACCTCCCTCCCTCTGGTCGGGCACTGCAAGCCACACAGCCACTTGTGTCCCCTTTGTCCCTGGAGGCCGCAGCGCGTTTTGGGTTTTGGCGCAGACGGGCCCCTCTCGGCTTCCGTAGTCCATTTGCCCCGGAGCCTGCCAGACCCCTGGCCCCAGAGGCGGGCCCTGCTGAGTCCCCGAGCGCCTCCTGAGTTCCTGCCACCACCCTTGGGCCGGGATGAGGTGCCACCTTGTGCGTAGAAGCCCTGCACACAGGCAAGAAGCCCCCCAGGCCCGCGGGCGCGCCCGACCCTGGAGCCCCCTGGCTGGCTGCAGCCACAGGGAACGGGGGTACTGAGTTGGCAGCCCCCATTCCCGAAGCATCCACGGGCAGTTCCCCGAAGGGCTGACACCGGCTGCGCCTCAGCAGCCAGACAACCTCCCTCCCTCTGGTCGGGCACTGCAAGCCACACAGCCACTTGTGTCCCCTGTGTCCCTGGAGGCCGCAGCGCGTTTTGGGTTTTGGCGCGGACGGGCCCCTCTCGGCTTCCGTAGTCCATTTGCCCCGGAGCCTGCCAGATCCCTTGCCCCAGGGGCGGGCCCTGCTGAGTCCCTGAGTGCCTCCTGAGTTCCTGCCACCACCCTTGGGCCGGGATGTGGTGCCACCTTGTGCGTAGAAGCCCTGCACACAGGCAAGAAGCCCCCCAGGCCCGCGGGCGCGCCCGACCCTGGAGCCCACTGGCTGGCTGCAGCCACAGGGAATGGGGGTTCTGAGTTGGCAGCCCCCATTCCCGAAGCATCCACGGGCAGTTCCCCGAAGGGCTGACACCGGCTGCGCCTCAGCAGCCAGACAACCTCCCTCCCTCTGGTCGGGCACTGCAAGCCACACAGCCACTTGTGTCCCCTGTGTCCCTGGAGGCCGCAGCGCGTTTTGGGTTTTGGCGCGGACGGGCCCCTCTCGGCTTCCGTAGTCCATTTGCCCCGGAGCCTGCCAGACCCCTTGCCCCAGGGGCGGGCCCTGCTGAGTCCCTGAGTGCCTCCTGAGTTCCTGCCACCACCCTTGGGCCGGGATGTGGTGCCACCTTGTGCGTAGAAGCCCTGCACACAGGCAAGAAGCCCCCCAGGCCCGCGGGCGCGCCCGACCCTGGAGCCCCCTGGCTGGCTGCAGCCACAGGGAACGGGGGTTCTGAGTTGGCAGCCCCCATTCCCGAAGCATCCACGGGCAGTTCCCCGAAGGGCTGACACCGGCTGCGCCTCAGCAGCCAGGCAAACTCCCTCCCTCTGGTCGGGCACTGCAAGCCACACAGCCACTTGTGTCCCCTGAGTCCCTGGAGGCCGCAGCGCGTTTTGGGTTTTGGCGAGGACGGGCCCCTCTCGGCTTCCGTAGTCCATTTGCCCTGGAGCCTGCCAGACCCCTGGCCCCAGAGGCGGGCCCTGCTGAGTCCCCGAGCGCCTCCTGAGTTCCTGCCACCACCCTTGGGCCGGGATGAGGTGCCACCTTGTGCGTAGAAGCCCTGCACACAGGCAAGAAGCCCCCCAGGCCCGCGGGCGTGCCCGACCCTGGAGCCCCCTGGCTGGCTGCAGCCACAGGGAACGGGGGTTCTGAGTTGGCAGCCCCCAATCCCGAAGCATCCACGGGCAGTTCCCCGAAGGGCTGACACCGGCTGCGCCTCAGCAGCCAGACAACCTCCCTCCCTCTGGTCGGGCACTGCAAGCCACACAGCCACTTGTGTCCCCTTTGTCCCTGGAGGCCGCAGCGCGTTTTGTGTTTTGGCGCGGACAGGCCCCTCTCGGCTTCCGTAGTCCATTTGCCCCGGAGCCTGCCAGACCCCTGGCCCCTGAGGCGGGCCCTGCTGAGTCCCCGAGCGCCTCCTGAGTTCCTGCCACCACCCTTGGGCCGGGATGAGGTGCCACCTTGTGCGTAGAAGCCCTGCACACAGGCAAGAAGCCCCCCAGGCCCGTGGACGCGCCCGACCCTGGAGCCCCCTGGCTGGCTGCAGCCACAGGGAATGGGGGTTCTGAGTTGGCAGCCCCCATTCCCGAAGCATCCACGGGCAGTTCCCCGAAGGGCTGACACCGGCTGCGCCTCAGCAGCCAGACAACCTCCCTCCCTCTGGTCGGGCACTGCAAGCCACACAGCCACTTGTGTCCCCTGTGTCCCTGGAGGCCGCAGCGCGTTTTGGGTTTTGGCGCGGACGGGCCCCTCTCGGCTTCCGTAGTCCATTTGCCCCGGAGCCTGCCAGACCGCTGGCCCCAGGGGCAGGCCCTGCTGAGTCCCTGAGCGCCACCTGGGTTCCTGCCACCACCCTTGGGCCGGGATGAGGTGCCACCTTGTGCGTAGAAGCCCTGCACACAGGCAAGAAGCCCCCCAGGCCCGCGGCACACCCGACCCTGGAGCCCCCTGGCTGGCTGCAGCCACAGGGAACGGGGGTTCTGAGTTGGCAGCCCCCATTCCCGAAGCATCCACGGGCAGTTCCCCGAAGGGCTGACACCGGCTGCGCCTCAGCAGCCAGACAACCTCCCTCCCTCTGGTCGGGCACTGCAAGCCACACAGCCACTTGTGTCCCCTGTGTCCCTGGAGGCCGCAGCGCGTTTTGGGTTTTGGCGCGGACGGGCCCCTCTCGGCTTCCGTAGTCCATTTGCCGCCGGAGCCTACCAGACCCCTGGCCCCAGGGGCGGGCCCTGCTGAGTCCCAGAGCGCCTCCTGGGTTCCTGCCACCACCCTTGGGCCGGGATGAGGTGCCACCTTGTGCGTAGAAGCCCTGCACACAGGCAAGAAGCCCCCCAGGCCCGCGGGCGCGCCCGACCCTGGAGCCCCCTGGCTGGCTGCAGCCACAGGGAACAGGGGTTCTTAGTTGGCAGCCCCCATTCCCGAAGCATCCACGGGCAGTTCCCCGAAGGGCTGACACCGGCTGTGCCTCTGCAGCCAGACAACCTCCCTCCCTCTGGTCGGGCACTGCAAGCCACACAGCCACTTGTGTCCCCTTTGTCCCTTGAGGCCGCAGCGCGTTTTGGGTTTTGGCGCGGACGGGCCCCTCTCGGCTTCCGTAGTCCATTTGCCCCGGAGCCTGCCAGACCCCTGGCCGCAGAGGCGGGCCCTGCTGAGTCCCCGAGCGCCTCCTGAGTTCCTGCCACCACCCTTGGGCCGGGATGAGGTGCCACCTTGTGCGTAGAAGCCCTGCACACAGGCAAGAAGCCCCCCAGGCCCGCGGGCGCGCCCGACCCTGGAGCCCCCTGGCTGGCTGCAGCCACAGGGAACGGGGGTACTGAGTTGGCAGCCCCCATTCCCGAAGCATCCATGGGCAGTTCCCCGAAGGGCTGACACCGGCTGCGCCTCAGCAGCCAGACAACCTCCCTCCCTCTGGTCGGGCACTGCAAGCCACACAGCCACTTGTGTCCCCTTTGTCCCTGGAGGCCGCAGCGCGTTTTGGGTTTTGGCGCGGACGGGCCCCTCTCGGCTTCCGTAGTCCATTTGCCCCGGAGCCTGCCAGACCCCTGGCCCCAGAGGCGGCCCCTGCTGAGTCCCCGAGCGCCTCCTGAGTTCCTGCCACCACCCTTGGGCCGGGATGAGGTGCCACCTTGTGCGTAGAAGCCCTGCACACAGGCAAGAAGCCCCCCAGGCCCGCGGGCGCGCCCGACCCTGGAGCCCCCTGGCTGGCTGCAGCCACAGGGAACGGGGGTACTGAGTTGGCAGCCCCCATTCCCGAAGCATCCACGGGCAGTTCCCCGAAGGGCTGACACCGGCTGCGCCTCAGCAGCCAGACAACCTCCCTCCCTCTGGTCGGGCACTGCAAGCCACACAGCCACTTGTGTCCCCTGTGTCCCTGGAGGCCGCAGCGCGTTTTGGGTTTTGGCGCGGACGGGCCCCTCTCGGCTTCCGTAGTCCATTTGCCCCGGAGCCTGCCAGACCCCTGGCCCCAGGGGCGGGCCCTGCTGAGTCCCTGAGTGCCTCCTGAGTTCCTGCCACCACCCTTGGGCCGGGATGTGGTGCCACCTTGTGCGTAGAAGCCCTGCACACAGGCAAGAAGCCCCCCAGGCCCGCGGGCGCGCCCGACCCTGGAGCCCCCTGGCTGGCTGCAGCCACAGGGAACGGGGGTTCTGAGTTGGCAGCCCCCATTCCCGAAGCATCCACGGGCAGTTCCCCGAAGGGCTGACACCGGCTGCGCCTCAGCAGCCAGACAACCTCCCTCCCTCTGGTCGGGCACTGCAAGCCACACAGCCACTTGTGTCCCCTGTGTCCCTGGAGGCCGCAGCGCGTTTTGGGTTTTGGCGCGGACGGGCCCCTCTCGGCTTCCGTAGTCCATTTGCCCCGGAGCCTGCCAGACCCCTTGCCCCAGGGGCGGGCCCTGCTGAGTCCCTGAGTGCCTCCTGAGTTCCTGCCACCACCCTTGGGCCGGGATGTGGTGCCACCTTGTGTGTAGAAGCCCTGCACACAGGCAAGAAGCCCCCCAGGCCCGCGGGCGCGCCCGACCCTGGAGCCCCCTGGCTGGCTGCAGCCACAGGGAACGGGGGTTCTGAGTTGGCAGCCCCCATTCCCGAAGCATCCACGGGCAGTTCCCCGAAGGGCTGACACCGGCTGCGCCTCAGCAGCCAGACAACCTCCCTCCCTCTGGTCGGGCACTGCAAGCCACACAGCCACTTGTGTCCCCTGAGTCCCTGGAGGCCGCAGCGCGTTTTGGGTTTTGGCGAGGACGGGCCCCTCTCGGCTTCCGTAGTCCATTTGCCCCGGAGCCTGCCAGACCCCTGGCCCCAGAGGCGGGCCCTGCTGAGTCCCCGAGCGCCTCCTGAGTTCCTGCCACCACCCTTGGGCCGGGATGAGGTGCCACCTTGTGCGTAGAAGCCCTGCACACAGGCAAGAAGCCCCCCAGGCCCGCGGGCGTGCCCGACCCTGGAGCCCCCTGGCTGGCTGCAGCCACAGGGAACGGGGGTTCTGAGTTGGCAGCCCCCAATCCCGAAGCATCCACGGGCAGTTCCCCGAAGGGCTGACACCGGCTGCGCCTCAGCAGCCAGACAACCTCCCTCCCTCTGGTCGGGCACTGCAAGCCACACAGCCACTTGTGTCCCCTTTGTCCCTGGAGGCCGCAGCGCGTTTTGGGTTTTGGCGCGGACGGGCCCCTCTCGGCTTCCGTAGTCCATTTGCCCCGGAGCCTGCCAGACCCCTGGCCCCAGGGGCGGGCCCTGCTGAGTCCCCGAGCGCCTCCTGGGTTCCTGCCACCACCCTTGGGCCGGGATGAGGTGCCACCTTGTGCGTAGAAGCCCTGCACACAGGCAAGAAGCCCCCCAGGCCCGCGGGCGCGCCCGACCCTGGAGCCCCCTGGCTGGCTGCAGCCACAGGGAACGGGGGTACTGAGTTGGCAGCCCCCATTCCCGAAGCATCCACGGGCAGTTCCCCGAAGGGCTGACACCGGCTGTGCCTCTGCAGCCAGACAACCTCCCTCCCTCTGGTCGGGCACTGCAAGCCACACAGCCACTTGTGTCCCCTGTGTCCCTGGAGGCCGCAGCGCGTTTTGGGTTTTGGCGCGGACGGGCCCCTCTCGGCTTCCGTAGTCCATTTGCCCCCGGAGCCTGCCAGACCCCTGGCCCCATGGGCAGGCCCTGCTGAGTCCCCGAGCGCCTCCTGGGTTCCTGCCACCACCCTTGGGCCGGGATGAGGTGCCACCTTGTGCGTAGAAGCCCTGCACACAGGCAAGAAGCCCCCCAGGCCCGCGTGCGCGCCCGACCCTGGAGCCCCCTGGCTGGCTGCAGCCACAGGGAACGGGGGTTCTGAGTTGGCAGCCCCCATTCCCGAAGCATCCACGGGCAGTTCCCCGAAGGGCTGACACCGGCTGCGCCTCAGCAGCCAGACAACCTCCCTCCCTCTGGTCGGGCACTGCAAGCCACACAGCCACTTGTGTCCCCTGTGTCCCTGGAGGCCGCAGCGCATTTTGGGTTTTGGCGCGGACGGGCCCCTCTCGGCTTCCGTAGTCCATTTGCCCCCGGAGCTTGCCAGACCCCTGGCCCCAGGGGCGGGCCCTGCTGAGTCCCCGAGCGCCTCCTGGGTTCCTGCCACCACCCTTGGGCCGGGATGAGGTGCCACCTTGTGCGTAGAAGCCCTGCACACAGGCAAGAAGCCCCCCAGGCCCGCGGGCGCGCCCGACCCTGGAGCCCCCTGGCTGGCTGCAGCCACAGGGAACGGGGGTACTGAGTTGGCAGCCCCCATTCCCGAAGCATCCACGGGCAGTTCCCCGAAGGGCTGACACCGGCTGCGCCTCAGCAGCCAGACAACCTCCCTCCCTCTGGTCGGGCACTGCAAGCCACACAGCCACTTGTGTCCCCTGTGTCCCTGGAGGCCGCAGCGCGTTTTGGGTTTTGGCGCGGACGGGCCCCTCTCGGCTTCCGTAGTCCATTTGCCCCGGAGCCTGCCAGACCCCTGGCCCCAGGGGCGGGCCCTGCTGAGTCCGTGAGTGCCTCCTGAGTTCCTGCCACCACCCTTGGGCCGGGATGTGGTGCCACCTTGTGCGTAGAAGCCCTGCACACAGGCAAGAAGCCCCCCAGGCCCGCGGGCGCGCCCGACCCTGGAGCCCCCTGGCTGGCTGCAGCCACAGGGAACGGGGGTTCTGAGTTGGCAGCCCCCATTCCCGAAGCATCCACGGGCAGTTCCCCGAAGGGCTGACACCGGCTGCGCCTCAGCAGCCAGACAACCTCCCTCCCTCTGGTCGGGCACTGCAAGCCACACAGCCACTTGTGTCCCCTGTGTCCCTGGAGGCCGCAGCGCGTTTTGGGTTTTGGCGCGGACGGGCCCCTCTCGGCTTCCGTAGTCCATTTGCCCCGGAGCCTGCCAGACCCCTTGCCCCAGGGGCGGGCCCTGCTGAGTCCCCGAGTGCCTCCTGAGTTCCTGCCACCACCCTTGGGCCGGGATGTGGTGCCACCTTGTGCGTAGAAGCCCTGCACACAGGCAAGAAGCCCCTAGGCCCGCGGGCGCGCCCGACCCTGGAGCCCCCTGGCTGGCTGCAGCCACAGGGAACGGGGGTTCTGAGTTGGCAGCCCCCATTCCCGAAGCATCCACGGGCAGTTCCCCGAAGGGCTGACACCGGCTGCGCCTCAGCAGCCAGACAACCTCCCTCCCTCTGGTCGGGCACTGCAAGCCACACAGCCACTTGTGTCCCCTGTGTCCCTGGAGGCCGCAGCGCGTTTTGGGTTTTGGCGTGGACGGGCCCCTCTCGGCTTCCGTAGTCCATTTGCCCTGGAGCCTGCCAGACCCCTGGCCCCAGAGGCGGGCCCTGCTGAGTCCCCGAGCGCCTCCTGAGTTCCTGCCACCACCCTTGGGCCGGGATGAGGTGCCACCTTGTGCGTAGAAGCCCTGCACACAGGCAAGAAGCCCCCCAGGCCCGCGGGCACGCCCGACCCTGGAGCCCCCTGGCTGGCTGCAGCCACAGGGAACGGGGGTTCTGAGTTGGCAGCCCCCATTCCCGAAGCATCCATGGGCAGTTCCCCGAAGGGCTGACACCGGCTGCGCCTCAGCAGCCAGACAACCTCCCTCCCTCTGGTCGGGCACTGCAAGCCACACAGCCACTTGTGTCCCCTTTGTCCCTGGAGGCCGCAGCGCGTTTTGGGTTTTGGCGCGGACGGGCCCCTCTCGGCTTCCGTAGTCCATTTGCCCCGGAGCCTGCCAGACCCCTGGCCCCAGAGGCGGGCCCTGCTGAGTCCCCGAGCGCCTCCTGAGTTCCTGCCACCACCCTTGGGCCGGGATGAGGTGCCACCTTGTGCGTAGAAGCCCTGCACACAGGCAAGAAGCCCCCCAGGCCCGCGGGCGCGCCCGACCCTGGAGCCCCCTGGCTGGCTGCAGCCACAGGGAACGGGGGTTCTGAGTTGGCAGCCCCCATTCCCGAAGCATCCACGGGCAGTTCCCCGAAGGGCTGACACCGGCTGCGCATCAGCAGCCAGACAACCTCCCTCCCTCTGGTCGGGCACTGCAAGCCACACAGCCACTTGTGTCCCCTGTGTCCCTGGAGGCCGCAGCGCGTTTTGGGTTTTGGCGCGGACGGGCCGCTCTAAGCTTCCGTAGTCCATTTGCCCCCGGAGCCTACCAGATCCCTGGCCCCAGGGGCGGGCCCTGCTGAGTCCCCGAGCGCCTCCTGGGTTCCTGCCACCACCCTTGGGCCGGGATGAGGTGCCACCTTGTGCGTAGAAGCCCTGCACACAGGCAAGAAGCCCCCCAGGCCCGCGGGCGCGCCCGACCCTTGAGCCCCCTGGCTGGCTGCAGCCACAGGGAACGGGGGTTCTGAGTTGGCAGCCCCCATTCCCGAAGCATCCACGGGCAGTTCCCCGAAGGGCTGACACCGGCTGTGCCTCTGCAGCCAGACAACCTCCCTCCCTCTGGTCGGGCACTGCAAGCCACACAGCCACTTGTGTCCCCTGTGTCCCTGGAGGCCGCAGCGCGTTTTGGGTTTTGGCGCGGACGGGCCCCTCTCGGCTTCCGTAGTCCATTTGCCCCCGGAGCCTGCCAGACCCCTGGCCCCAGGGGCGGGCCCTGCTGAGTCCCCGAGCGCCTCCTGGGTTCCTGCCACCACCCTTGGGCCGGGATGAGGTGCCACCTTGTGCGTAGAAGCCCTGCACACAGGCAAGAAGCCCCCCAGGCCCGCGGGCGCGCCCGACCCTGGAGCCCCCTGGCTGGCTGCAGCCACAGGGAACGGGGGTTCTGAGTTGGCAGCCCCCATTCCCGAAGCATCCACGGGCAGTTCCCCGAAGGGCTGACACCGGCTGCGCCTCAGCAGCCAGACAACCTCCCTCCCTCTGGTCGGGCACTGCAAGCCACACAGCCACTTGTGTCCCCTGTGTCCCTGGAGGCCGCAGCGCGTTTTGGGTTTTGGCGCGGACGGGCCCCTCTCGGCTTCCGTAGTCCATTTGCCCCGGAGCCTGCCAGACCCCTTGCCCCAGGGGCGGGCCCTGCTGAGTCCCTGAGTGCCTCCTGAGTTCCTGCCACCACCCTTGGGCCGGGATGTGGTGCCACCTTGTGCGTAGAAGCCCTGCACACAGGCAAGAAGCCCCCCAGGCCCGCGGGCGCGCCCGACCCTGGAGCCCCCTGGCTGGCTGCAGCCACAGGGAACGGGGGTTCTGAGTTGGCAGCCCCCATTCCCGAAGCATCCACGGGCAGTTCCCCGAAGGGCTGACACCGGCTGCGCCTCAGCAGCCAGACAACCTCCCTCCCTCTGGTCGGGCACTGCAAGCCACACAGCCACTTGTGTCCCCTGTGTCCCTGGAGGCCGCAGCGCGTTTTGGGTTTTGGCGCGGACGGGCCCCTCTCGGCTTCCGTAGTCCATTTGCCCTGGAGCCTGCCAGACCCCTGGCCCCTGAGGCGGGCCCTGCTGAGTCCCCGAGCGCCTCCTGGGTTCCTGCCACCACCCTTGGGCCGGGATGAGGTGCCACCTTGTGCGTAGAAGCCCTGCACACAGGCAAGAAGCCCCCCAGGCCCGCGGGCGCGCCCGACCCTGGAGCCCCCTGGCTGGCTGCAGCCACAGGGAATGGGGGTTCTGAGTTGGCAGCCCCCATTCCCGAAGCATCCACGGGCAGTTCCCCGAAGGGCTGACACCGGCTGCGCCTCAGCAGCCAGACAACCTCCCTCCCTCTGGTCGGGCACTGCAAGCCACACAGCCACTTGTGTCCCCTGTGTCCCTGGAGGCCGCAGCGCGTTTTGGGTTTTGGCGCGGACGGGCCCCTCTCGGCTTCCGTAGTCCATTTGCCCCCGGAGCCTGCCAGACCGCTGGCCCCAGGGGCAGGCCCTGCTGAGTCCGTGAGCGCCACCTGGGTTCCTGCGACCACACTTGGGCCGGGATGAGGTGCCACCTTGTGCGTAGAAGCCCTGCACACAGGCAAAAAGCCCCCCAGGCCCGCGGCGCACCCGACCCTGGAGCCCCCTGGCTGGCTGCAGCCACAGGGAACGGGGGTTCTGAGTTGGCAGCCCCCATTCCCGAAGCATCCACGGGCAGTTCCCCAAAGGGCTGACACCGGCTGCGCCTCAGCAGCCAGACAACCTCCCTCCCTCTGGTCGGGCACTGCAAGCCACACAGCCACTTGTGTCCCCTGTGTCCCTGGAGGCCGCAGCGCGTTTTGGGTTTTGGCGCGGACGGGCCCCTCTCGGCTTCCGTAGTCCATTTGCCCCCGGAGCTTTGCCAGACCCCTGGCCCCAGGGGCGGGCCCTGCTGAGTCCCCGAGCGCCTCCTGGGTTCCTGCCACCACCCTTGGGCCGGGATGAGGTGCCACCTTGTGCGTAGAAGCCCTGCACACAGGCAAGAAGCCCCCCAGGCCCGCGGGCGCGCCCGACCCTGGAGCCCCCTGGCTGGCTGCAGCCACAGGGAACGGGGGTTCTGAGTTAGCAGCCCCCATTCCCGAAGCATCCACGGGCAGTTCCCCGAAGGGCTGACACCGGCTGCGCCTCAGCAGCCAGACAACCTCCCTCCCTCTGGTCGGGCACTGCAAGCCACACAGCCACTTGTGTCCCCTGTGTCCCTGGAGGCCGCAGCGCGTTTTGGGTTTTGGCGCGGACGGGCCCCTCTCGGCTTCCGTAGTCCATTTGCCCCGGAGCCTGCCAGACCCCTTGCCCCAGGGGCGGGCCCTGCTGAGTCCCCGAGCGCCTCCTGAGTTCCTGCCACCACCCTTGGGCCGGGATGTGGTGCCACCTTGTGCGTAGAAGCCCTGCACACAGGCAAGAAGCCCCTAGGCCCGCGGGCGCGCCCGACCCTGGAGCCCCCTGGCTGGCTGCAGCCACAGGGAACGGGGGTTCTGAGTTGGCAGCCCCCATTCCCGAAGCATCCACGGGCAGTTCCCCGAAGGGCTGACACCGGCTGCGCCTCAGCAGCCAGACAACCTCCCTCCCTCTGGTCGGGCACTGCAAGCCACACAGCCACTTGTGTCCCCTGTGTCCCTGGAGGCCGCAGCGCGTTTTGGGTTTTGGCATGGACGGGCCCCTCTCGGCTTCCGTAGTCCATTTGCCCTGGAGCCTGCCAGACCCCTGGCCACAGAGGCGGGCCCTGCTGAGTCCCCGAGCGCCTCCTGAGTTCCTGCCACCACCCTTGGGCCGGGATGAGGTGCCACCTTGTGCGTAGAAGCCCTGCACACAGGCAAGAAGCCCCCCAGGCCCGCGGGCGCGCCCGACCCTGGAGCCCCCTGGCTGGCTGCAGCCACAGGGAACGGGGGTTCTGAGTTGGCAGCCCCCATTCCCGAAGCATCCACGGGCAGTTCCCCGAAGGGCTGACACCGGCTGCGCCTCAGCAGCCAGACAACCTCCCTCCCTCTGGTCGGGCACTGCAAGCCACACAGCCACTTGTGTCCCCTGTGTCCCTGGAGGCCGCAGCGCGTTTTGGGTTTTGGCGCGGACGGGCCCCTCTCGGCTTCCGTAGTCCATTTGCCCCCGGAGCCTACCAGACCCCTGGCCCCAGGGGCGGGCCCTGCTGAGTCCCCGAGCGCCTCCTGGGTTCCTGCCACCACCCTTGGGCCGGGATGAGGTGCCACCTTGTGCGTAGAAGCCCTGCACACAGGCAAGAAGCCCCCCAAGCCCGCGGGCGCGCCCGACCCTGGAGCCCCCTGGCTGGCTGCAGCCACAGGGAACGGGGGTTCTGAGTTGGCAGCCCCCATTCCCGAAGCATCCACGGGCAGTTCCCCGAAGGGCTGACACCGGCTGTGCCTCTGCAGCCAGACAACCTCCCTCCCTCTGGTCGGGCACTGCAAGCCACACAGCCAGTTGTGTCCCCTGTGTCCCTGGAGGCCGCAGCGCGTTTTGGGTTTTGGCGCGGACGGGCCCCTCTCGGCTTCCGTAGTCCATTTGCCCCCGGAGCCTGCCAGACCCCTGGCCCCAGGGGCGGGCCCTGCTGAGTCCCCGAGCGCCTCCTGGGTTCCTGCCACCACCCTTGGGCCGGGATGAGGTGCCACCTTGTGCGTAGAAGCCCTGCACACAGGCAAGAAGCCCCCCAGGCCCGCGGGCGCGCCCGACCCTGGAGCCCCCTGGCTGGCTGCAGCCCACAGGGAACGGGGGTTCTGAGTTGGCAGCCCCCATTCCCGAAGCATCCACGGGCAGTTCCCCGAAGGGCTGACACCGGCTGTGCCTCTGCAGCCAGACAACCTCCCTCCCTCTGGTCGGGCACTGCAAGCCACACAGCCACTTGTGTCCCCTGTGTCCCTGGAGGCCGCAGCGCGTTTTGGGTTTTGGCGCGGACGGGCCCCTCTCGGCTTCCGTAGTCCATTTGCCCCCGGAGCCTGCCAGACCCCTGGCCCCAGGGGCGGGCCCTGCTGAGTCCCCGAGCGCC